>NC_060193.1:53852733-53880359 GCF_021184085.1 Oncorhynchus gorbuscha
ACCAGGCTTCCTGTGCGTGTCCTCGATCCAGTACCACCAGTTCCAGCACCACGCACCAGGCCTCCAGTGCGCCTCGCCTGTTCAGCGCAGCCAGCGCTTTTCTCCTCTCCTGCGCTGTCGGAGTCTCCCGCCTGTTCAGCGCAGCCAGAGCCTTTCTCCTCTCCTGCGCTGCCGGAGTCTCCCGTCTGCCCAGCGCCGCCAGTGCTCCCAGTCTGCCCAGCGCCGCCAGTGCTCCCAGTCTGCCCAGCACCGCCAGTGCTCCCAGTCTGCCCAGCGCCGCCAGTCTGCCCAGCGCCGCCAGTGCTTCCAGTCTGCCCAGCGCCGCCAGTGCCGCCAGTCAGCCCAGCGCCGCCAGACAACCAGTCTCTTCCAGATCTGCCAGACAACCAGTCTCTTCCAGATCTGCCAGACAACCAGTCTCTTCCAGATCTGCCAGACAACCAGTCTCTTCCAGATCTGCCAGACAACCAGTCTCTTCCAGATCTGCCAGACAACCAGTCTCTTCCAGATCTGCCAGACAACCAGAATCTTCCAGATCTGCTTGTCAACCTGAATCTTCCAGTTCCGCCAGCCAGCCAGGATTTACCGGAGCCTACTACCTGCCTGAGCTTCATCTCAGTACTGGGCTTCCTCTCAGTACTGGGCTTCTCAGTACTGGGCTTCCTCTCAGTACTGGGCTTCCCCTCAGTCCCGGGCTGCCCCTCAGTCCCGAGATGCCCCTCTGTCCCGAGATGCCCCTCTGTCCCGAGATGCCCCTCTGTCCCGAGATGCCCCTCTGTCCCGAGATGCCCCTCGGTCCCGAGATGCCCCTCTGTCCCGAGATGCCCCTCTGTCCTGAGATGCCCCTCTGTCCTGAGATGCCCCTCTGTCCCGAGCTGCTCCTCAGTTATGTGGGGATCTGGGTGAGGACTATTAGGCCATGGTCGGCGGAGAGGGTGGATTATCCCAGGACGCGAAGGGGAGGAACAAGGACATTTATGGAGTGGGGTCCACGTCCCGAGCCGGAACCGCCACCATGGACAGACGCCCACCCGGACCCTCCCTATGCTTTTGAGGTGCGCCCGGGAGTCCGCACCTTAGGGGGGGGGTTCTGTCACGCCTTGGTCATTGTATTTTGTGTTTTTGTTATATGTTTGGGTAGGCCAGGGTGTGACATGGGTTTATATGTTGTTTTTCGTATTGGGGTTTGTAGTATTTGGGATCGCGGCTGATTAGGGGTGTTGTATAGGCTTGGCTGCCTGAGGCGATTCTCAATCAGTCAGGTGATTCTCGTTGTCTCTGATTGGGAACCGTATTTAGGCAGCCTGAGTTTCGCTTTGTATTTCGTGGGTGATTGTTCCTGCCTCTGTGTTGTAGTCACCAGATAGGCTCTAATTAGTTTTACGTTCCGTTTGTTGTTTTTGTATTTAGTATCAGTTATTTCATGTACCGCGTTTTTTTTCCATTAAAGTCTTGAGTAACCAACACGCTGCATTTCGGTCCGACTCTCTTCTTTCAACAGACGAACGCCGTTACACACACACAGATTATTACTCAAACACACATACCCTACACACACACACACACACACACACACACACAGATTATTACTCAAACACACATACCCTACACACACACACAGATTATTACTCAAACATACATACCCTACACACACACACACAGATTATTACTCAAACACATATACCCTACACAAACACACATATTATTACTCAAACACACATAACCTACACACACAAACACAGATTATTACTCAAACACACATACCCTACACACACACACAGATTATTACTCAAACACACATACCCTACACACACACACACAGATTATTACTCAAACACACATACTCTACACACACACACACACACAGATTATTACTCAAACACACATACCCTACACACACACACAAATTATTACTCAAACACACATACCCTACACACACACACAGATTATTACTCAAACACACATACACACACACATATACGCCACAGACACACACGCGCACAGATGAATAGTTAAACACACACACTTAGAGAAACAAAGACAGACTCACTGTGAACTCTCCTGTGACGGCGTCGAAGCCCACATGGATGGTGTGTTCAAAGTCTGACGGAGAGGAGATCTCTGGTCTGTTGTCCTTATCACGATCCTTCTTCCTGCCTCCTGACACACACACACACACACACACACACACACACACACACACACACACACACACACACACACACACACACACACACACACACACACACACACACACACACACACACACACACACACACACACACACACACACACACACTCTATAATTAATATACACACTCCTTAACACAGCTTAGACGTCTGTGTGGTTCTGTGTATGTGAGTGTGTGTGTGTGTGTTTGTGTCTGTGTGGCATCATCATCGGCATCGGTCGACAGCCATAAGCAAGTGTGTGTGTGTTTGTGTGTGTACCTTTCTCGGAGGCGAACATGGAGATGATTTTATTTCGTTTCTGTTTCTCCTCAGGAACAGAGGGGAGGGACCGAGAGTTGTAGTTGCCCGACACGGAGTCCTTGGCTCCGCCTCCTTGGCTGTTCATTCTGACAGGGGGAGCGGGGGGCTTGTCTTCACACACACCGCTGTCACACATCTACACACACACACACACACACCTGGAGAGGGAGAGAGACACACACCGCTGTCAGAGAAAAAGAGACCTCTATCATGCCTTGACACACCGACACAAAGTGAGAAGGTGTGTGTCCCCGTGTGTGTCTGCGTGTAAGAGGGAACAAAGAGTGGATGAGGAAGGTACATGTTATGTGTGGTTTCCTGCTGTGTGTGTGTGTGTAATGCATTGCAGAGCAGAAGGATGTTTTCGGCTCCAAATAAGGTAAAAGCTACCGTCTGACACCTTTTCACCTGCACACCACAACCTCTTCCTCTCTCAGAGAAAAACGCGACAGAGTTCCCCTTCAAAAGGTATAAGGCACAGTGACATCATCCCCATCAACAGGAAATAGCCTACATCTAGCTCACAGAGCTTTCATCACGTCCTGTCTTTGACCCTGCTGTGTGTGTGTTTCCGTCCGTCCAGGACAACTGCCTTCCGATTTCCAATGTTTTTCTCTCCCCTCCACTAAAAGGACACAGTCAACATTTCACACTGTCGGAAAGACACGCTAGCCTCCTTCTCCCTCTGTCTCTCTGTCTACAGCTTTGTATCCCCGATCAGACATCAACTACTACATTAGCTGTCTCCAGCCTCTCTCCGTTTCCTCACCCCTCTCCCTCCTACTTACCCTTTCTGTCCTCCTCCTCTGTGCTTTTCAGAAGAGTAGGTCAACAACAGCTTTACTTTAGCTTGTAATATCCGTGTGTGTACCTTATTACTTTCTCGGTCCCTGTTTCTCTCAGTCCCTGTCTCTCTCAGTCCCTGTCTCTCTCAGTCCTTGTCCCTGTCTATCTTGGTCTCTTTCTTTCTCTTTCCCCCCTCTCTCTATTCCTCTCTCTCCAGGACATGTTATAACAGGCAGTCTCATTCCACAGCGGTCTCAGACACAGCCAGTTCTATCATGCCCAGCAGTTCTTGCTCATCTCCATGGTTACGCCCTGCTCCAGCCCTGCCCAGCCTAGCCTAGTAACGTGTACGGCAGTGTGTGTTTGTGTGTGTGTGTCAGGATAATAATGGGTGCTATCCAGGCTGGGACTCGTTCCCTAGGAATTCCATAGCTCCAGGCCTGGGATTGGGTAAATCAGAGGCAGAGGCACTTCCCTTAGGCCACAGAAACAAATGAATATCAACATCATGCCCTCTGATAGGCTGCAGGGAATTATCACCATATTGCTTCGTCCCAGCCAATCTAATGTTTTTATATCCATAAGGGGGAGTGAACAAAAGCAACTTTGAACAAGACTTCCAGGATAGGAGAGGGAATCTGAACCCACCCTCTGTTTATACATTGTAGGTCTGCTCTCTCCGTTACATTCTGCTCTCTCCGTTACATTCTGCTCTCTCCGTTACATTCTGCTCTCTCCGTTACATTCTGCTCTCTCCGTTACATTCTGCTCTCTCCTCTTTGTTTCTAGGGGAAACCCACTTCCTCATCCTGGAACTCCTAGAGGCCCTGAGGGTCACAAGGGCCAAACTGACTAATCAGACAGAAGCAGGAAGCAAACATAGTCAACGTTGTTTACAGGAAGTAGAGTGAAACAGCCTTTAGTGTTCAACATCTATAAAAGGAAATAGCTGACTGCACAGGACACACACACAGACACCTCCATGCCATGCTACACAGAGTAGACAATCCATTCATCCTGTATTCATTCATTCCAGCACACATCACACCTCAGAACACATGTCAGAATTCAACTTACAATGGCAGGCTACATGTGATGCACACAGAGAGTGGTAGGCTACATGTGATGCACACAGACAGTGGTAGGCTACATGTGATGCACACAGAGAGTGGCAGGCTACATGTGATGCACACAGAGAGTGGCAGGCTACATGTGATGCACACAGAGAGTGGCAGGCTACATGTGATGCACACAGAGAGTGGTAGGCTACATGCGATGCACACAGACAGTGGTCGGCTACATGTGATGCACACAGAGAGTGGCAGGCTACTTGTGATGCACACAGAGAGTGGCAGGCTACATGTGATGCACACAGAGAGTGGCAGGCTACATGTGATGCACACAGAGAGTGGCAGGCTACATATGATGCACAGACAGTGGCAGGCTACATGTGATGCACACAGACAGTGCAGGCTACATGTGATGCACACAGACAGTGCAGGCTACATGTGATGCACACAGACAGTGCAGGCTACATCTGATGCACACAGACAGTGCAGGCTACATCTGATGCACACAGACAGTGCAGGCTACATGTGATGCACACAGACAGTGCAGGCTACATGTGATGCACACAGACAGTGCAGGCTACATGTGATGCACACAGACAGTGGCAGGCTACATGTGATGCACACAGACAGTGGCAGGCTACATGTGATGCACACAGACAGTGGCAGGCTACATGTGATGCACACAGACAGTGCAGGCTACATGTGATGCACACAGACAGTGGCAGGCTACATGTGATGCACACAGACAGTGCAGGCTACATGTGATGCACACAGACAGTGGCAGGCTACATGTGATGCACACAGACAGTGCAGGCTACATGTGATGCACACAGACAGTGGCAGGCTACATGTGATGCACACAGACAGTGCAGGCTACATGTGATGCACACAGACAGTGGCAGGCTACATGTGATGCACACAGACAGTGCAGGCTACATGTGATGCACACAGACAGTGGCAGGCTACATGTGATGCACACAGACAGTGGCAGGCTACATGTGATGCACACAGACAGTGGCAGGCTACATGTGATGCACACAGACAGTGCAGGCTACATGTGATGCACACAGACAGTGGTACTGTAGGCTTACTGAAATAATACAAATAAGAAGAACTACAGTTGGATAACAATGTTAGTTGAGTTAGTAGCTGCCAAAACCCCATGCATCCATCTACTGACTGGTAATCAGTTGCCTTGGGCTTTGTACAGTATTTCAACTGTAATAACAGATGTATGTGAATGGTTGCAATATTCTACTAGGTTTTTAATAATATGATTATAGCCAGGCTATATAATAGGTGGATGTGATATCTCCACTATAATAATACTATGTTTATAGCCAGGCTATATAATAGGTGGGTGTGATATCTCCACTATAATAATAATATGTTTATAGCCAGGCTATATAATAGGTGGGTGTGATATCTCCACTATAATAATAATATGTTTATAGCCAGGCTATATAATAGGTGGATGTGATATCTCCACTATAATAATCTAATAATAGGTTTATAGCCAGGCTATATAATAGGTGGGTGTGATATCTCACTATAATAATAATATGTTTATAGCCAGGCTATATAATTATCTCCAATATAATAATCTAATAATAGGTGGATGTGATATCTCCACTATAATAATCTAATAATAGGTTTATAGCCAGGCTATATAATAGGTGGATGTGATATCTCCACTATAATAATAATATGTTTATAGCCAGGCTATATAATAGGTGGATGTGATATCTCCACTATAATAATCTAATAATAGGTTTATAGCCAGGCTATATAATAGGTGGGTGTGATATCTCCACTATAATAATAATATGTTTATAGCCAGGCTATATAATAGGTGGATGTGATATCTCCACTATAATAATCTAATAATAGGTTTATAGCCAGGCTATATAATAGGTGGGTGTGATATCTCCACTATAATAATAATATGTTTATAGCCAGGCTATATAATAGGTGGATGTGATATCTCCACTATAATAATAATATGTTTATAGCCAGGCTATATAATAGGTGGATGTGATATCTCCACTATAATAATCTAATAATATGTTTATAGCCAGGCTATATAATAGGTGGATGTGATATCTCCACTATAATAATCTAATAATAGGTTTATAGCCAGGCTATATAATAGGTGGGTGTGATATCTCCACTATAATAATCTAATAATATGTTTATAGCCAGGCTATATAATAGGTGGGTGTGATATCTCCACTATAATAATAATATGTTTATAGCCAGGCTATATAATAGGTGGATGTGATATCTCCACTATAATAATCTAATAATAGGTTTATAGCCAGGCTATATAATAGGTGGGTGTGATATCTCCACTTAAAAGTAGCTATATGGATGGGAGGCTGGGTGTAATATGTCCACTAGGCCTTAATGATAGGGTTACAGACAGGGTATGATAGGTGGGTGTATGTCCACTATAAAAAATACGTTTCACAGCTAGGCCTATGAGAATGGGTGCACTATATCCACTGTAATAAAAGGTTTATAACCATGTGAAATGCAATATTATGTTACGTTCACTAGTGATTATCAGTAACTATCTAACAGAAGTCCAGTAGTACGGCTAGTTTAAGCAGATAGCTGGATAGCCTAGCCATGTTGTAATGTGCGCCTTTTACTCACCAGTAAGCTTAACTAGGAAGCAATATCTCGTCTCATGTAAAACTCCTGAAACCCCGCCCCTCCTCCTCTCTTTGTCTCCGCGGTACACCGATCTGGCGCTGTGATTTACATAAGATTTGAGCTAATAGACTGTAGTCAGTTTAGCTAATAAACAGTTTTCACTTGTGTAGCTGTCCTCTTCTGGAATTGGGCCCCGAGGACCGGAGAAAAGCCAGGATGACAGGGCGGAAACGGAACGAACCACAGACCAAGCCCAGACAGAACGGTACGCTCGATTTAGTTTCCGCGCCGGGTGAGCGGGGTTTTAAACCGTGTGTTTGGTGGCTTTTCTCTGTCTGTACATTGATTTAGATGTTCTGTTTTCACTTGTTTAGCTGTCTTCTTCTTAAATTGGGCCCGAGGACCGGAGAAAAGCCAGGATGACAGGGCGGAAACGGAACGAACCACAGACCAAGCCCAGACAGAACGGTACACTCGATTTAGTTTCCACGCCGGCGAGCCGGGTGGGCGGGTTTTTAAAACAGTGTGGTGGTGGCCTTTCTCTGTCTGTACATTGATTTAGAAAATGTTCTTTGCATTTTTCTGGCAATTTCCTATAAGACCTTTAGAGCATCGAAATACACATATTGGGGCGGCAGGGTAGCCTAGTGGTTAGAGCGTTGGACTAGTATCCGAAAGGTTGCAAGTTTGAATCCCCGAGCTGACAAGGTACAAATCTGGCAGTTAACCCACTATTCCTAGGCTGTCATTGAAAATAAGAATTTGTTCTTAACTGACTTGCCTAGTAAAATAAAGGTAAAAATAAATATCCAATCTAAAGACATTTGAGTTAAACTCAAGTTTGTTGCTACCATTTCTTTATATCCAAAGTGCCACCAACATTCATAAAGCTAAACAGAGTAGGGTCGAAAATAGTTGTATTTTGTAGTTCAGTAGAAAATAAAAACGTTTAAGATACTCTAGGTAGTCTAATATAGTTTATATAGAGTTTCAACTAAAAGCCAACTATATTGAACAACAATATAAATGTAAAATGTAACATGTAAAAAGTGTTGGTCCCATGTTTCATGAGCTGAAATTAAAGATCCTAGAAATGTTCCATATGCACAAAAAGCTTATTTCGCTCATTTTTTTGCTCAAATTTGTTAAAATCCCTGTTAGTGAGCATTTCTTCTTTGCCAATATAATCCATCCACCTGGCAGGTGTGGCATATGCACATTACACAGGTGCACCTTGTGCTGGGCACAAGAAAAAAGGTTGCTCTAAATGTGCAATTTTGTCACACAACACCACAGATGTATCAAGTTTTGAGGGAACTTGCAATTGGAATGCTGACTGCAGGAATGTCCACCAGAGCTGTTACCAGGGAATTGAATGTTAATTTCTCTACCATAAGCCATCTTCATTTTACAGAATTTGGCAGTATGTCCAACCGGCCTCAAAACCGCAGACCACATGTAAACACGCAAAGACAGAAGACAACCACCCACAAAGTACCCACAGAATATGGCTGCCAAAATGTCTTCTGTCTTTGTGTCTATGCACCAGATAGGACTGTTTTCGGTTTTCACATTTGTTGTTTTGTAAGTGTTCTCGTTTATCGTCTATATTAAAGATGTTGAACACTAACCACGCGGCATTTTGGTCCTCCTCTCCTTCAATGGAAGATAACCGTTACAGTAATAGAGCCCTTTTGTGTGGAAAAACTCATTCTGATCGGCTGGGCCTGGCTCCCCAATGGGTGGGCCTGGCTCCCAAGTGAGAAAGTCTATGCCCTCGCAGGCCGACCCATGGCTGCACCCTTGCCAAGTCATGTGAAATCCATAGATTGGGGCCTCGTTTACTTATTTCTATCGATCTATTTCCTTATATGAACTGTAACTCAGTCAAATTTCTGAAACTGATGAGTTTAGATTTTTGTTCAGTATATTTTCTATGATATTCAAATACAGGTCTCAGAAAACCAAATAATATTTGAAAGTATTTTGACTAGGCCTACCTCTCAGAAAACCAAGTAATATTTGAATGTAGCCTATTTGAATATATGCAAGCGAAAACATGTTTTATTGACGGCTGCCAAATATTTGATGAAGAGGCCAAAACTACAACAGTTTGAATTAGTCTAAGTATATGATCATAAATCAAATAAAATGTTATTGGTTGCATGCACATACAGTATTTAGCAGATGTTATTGCATATGAAGCTAAATGCTTGTTTTCCTATCTCCAACAGTGCAGTAATATCTAACAATAAACAACTAAACACTGTTAATGTAATTTAATTATGCCAATTTGCTTTCATGAATTGAAAACCCTTAATCTATTTTATGAGAATTTGTAAGATTCTTGTTTGCATAAAATAGATGCAGACCAGTCTTTCAATAATAGGTAACAGAATGTATTCTCGGAGCCCGCTGCCACTTAACCACGAACAACAGTTTATATACAGATCATGACGTCATTTCATTGCTTTAACAGAATCCCCTCCACTCGACCGGGACAAAGTGAGGTGAAAAGTTCATTCTAACTTACTAACACTCCCAGGTAACTTTTGACCCCTCAACATTATCAATCACCACTGAATGCACTCACTGTCTTATCTAAAAACCCCAGAGCTAAGTTTCTGTAGGGTCAACCATAGGCTAACGACCTTATCTGTTTTCACAGTCCCCAACCCATTTGTTTCTTCCTAGTTGGAATGGTGTTAATTAACTTGAATTACTCCTTGTCCGTGTCTCACAATCCCTTCTTATGAACTCATATTGTTAATCAGATATAATAAAACAGAGTATAAGTTTTACTTAGTTACAGTTCCATTTAAAATGACTTGTTCAGTCATTTAATCATAATTTGACCAACAACACACAAATCTAAAAGTAAAAGAATGGAAATAAGAAATATAGCTAAGATCAGGGATATTGCCTCTGCAAATTGAAACAGGTCGGTATTGTGGTGAAATGGAAGAGGAAAGACGATGTAACTACTGTGATCTTGAAGAAATAGAGAATGAAACTAATTTTATCCTCTATTGCTCTTTCTACCACGATATATGCTTTCTCTTATTCCAGAAAGCACACCAGTTATACCCTGGCATTATGTGGCTGAGCCATGAGGAGACAGACCACCAGATATACTCTGGCATTATGTGGCTGAGCCATGAGGAGACAGACCACCAGATATACTCTGGCATTATGTGGCTGAGCCATGAGGAGACAGACCACCAGATATACCCTGGCATTATGTGGCCTAGCCATGAGGAGACAGACCACTAGATATACTCTGGCATTATGTGGCTGAGCCATGAGGAGACAGACCACCAGATATACTCTGGCATTATGTGGCTGAGCCATGAGGAGACAGACCACCAGATATACCCTGGCATTATGTGGCTGAGCTATGAGGAGACAGACCACTAGATATACCCTGGCATTATGTGGCTGAGCTATGAGGAGACAGACCACCAGATATACCCTGGCATTATGTGGCTGAGCTATGAGGAGACAGACCACCAGATATACCCTGGCATTATGTGGCTGAGCTATGAGGAGACAGACCACCAGATATACCCTGGCATTATGTGGCCTAGCCATGAGGAGACAGACCATTAGATATACTCTGGCATTATGTGGCTGAGCTATGAGGAGACAGACCACCAGATATACCCTGGCATTATGTGGCCTAGCCATGAGGAGACAGACCACTAGATATACTCTGGCATTATGTGGCTGAGCCATGAGGAGACAGACCACCAGATATACTCTGGCATTATGTGGCTGAGCCATGAGGAGACAGACCACCAGATATACCCTGGCATTATGTGGCTGAGCTATGAGGAGACAGACCACTAGATATACCCTGGCATTATGTGGCTGAGCTATGAGGAGACAGACCACCAGATATACCCTGGCATTATGTGGCTGAGCTATGAGGAGACAGACCACCAGATATACCCTGGCATTATGTGGCTGAGCTATGAGGAGACAGACCACCAGATATACCCTGGCATTATGTGGCCTAGCCATGAGGAGACAGACCATTAGATATACTCTGGCATTATGTGGCTGAGCTATGAGGAGACAGACCACCAGATATACCCTGGCATTATGTGGCCTAGCCATGAGGAGACAGACCATTAGATATACTCTGGCATTATGTGGCTGAGCCATGATGAGGAGACAGACCACCAGATATACTCTGGCATTATGTGGCCTAGCCATGAGGAGACAGACCATTAGATATACTCTGGCATTATGTGGCTGAGCCATGAGGAGACAGACCACCAGATATACCCTGGCATTATGTGGCCTAGCCATGAGGAGACAGACCACCAGATATACCCTGGCATTATGTGGCCTAGCCATGAGGAGACAGACCACCAGATATACCCTGGCATTATGTGGCTGAGCCATGAGGAGACAGACCACCAGATATACCCTGGCATTATGTGGCTGAGCTATGAGGAGACAGACCACCAGATATACCCTGGCATTATGTGGCTGAGCCATGAGGAGACAGACCACCAGATATACCCTGGCATTATGTGGCCTAGCCATGAGGAGACAGACCACCAGATATACCCTGGCATTATGTGGCTGAGCCATGAGGAGACAGACCACCAGATATACCCTGGCATTATGTGGCTGAGCTATGAGGAGACAGACCACCAGATATACCCTGGCATTATGTGGCTGAGCCATGAGGAGACAGACCACCAGATATACCCTGGCATTATGTGGCCTAGCCATGAGGAGACAGACCACCAGATATACCCTGGCATTATGTGGCCTAGCCATGAGGAGACAGACCACCAGATATACCCTGGCATTATGTGGCTGAGCCATGAGGAGACAGACCACCAGATATACCCTGGCATTATGTGGCCTAGCCATGAGGAGACAGACCATTAGATATACTCTGGCATTATGTGGCTGAGCTATGAGGAGACAGACCACCAGATATACCCTGGCATTATGTGGCTGAGCCATGAGGAGACAGACCACCAGATATACTCTGGCATTATGTGGCCTAGCCATGAGGAGACAGACCACCAGATATACCCTGGCATTATGTGGCTGAGCCATGAGGAGACAGACCACCAGATATACCCTGGCATTATGTGGCTGAGCCATGAGGAGACAGACCACCAGATATCCGTAATGGATCTGCGGTCAAATGACCACCCCTCATCACTGTCAAACGCTCCCTAAAACACTTCAGCGAGCAGGCCTTCCTAATCGACCTGGCTCGGGTATCCTGGAAGGATATTTACCACATTCTGTCAGTAGAAGATGCCTGGTTATTCTTTAAAAGTGCTTTCCTCACAATCTTAAATAAGCATGTCCCATTCAAAAAATGTAGAACCAGGAAAATATATAGCCCGTGGTTCACTCCAGACCTGACTGGCCCTTGACCAGCACAAAAACATCCTGTGGTGTACTGCATTAGAATCAAATAGCCCCCGCGATAGGCAACTTTTTAAGGAAGTTTGGAACTAATATACACAGGCAGTTAGGAAAGCAAAGGCTATCTTTTTCAAACAGAAATTTGCATCCTGCAGCACAAACTCCAAAATGTTCTGGACCACTGTAAAATCCATGGAGAATAAGAGCACCTTCTCCCAACTGCCCACTGCGCTGAGGCTAGGAAACACTGTCACCACCAATAAATCCACGATAAATGAGAATTTCAGCAAGCATTTTTCTACGGCTGGCCATGCTTTCCACCAGGTCAACAGCCCTGCACCCCTCACATCTACTTGTCCAAGCCTCCCCATGTATCCTTCACCCAAATCCAGATAGCTGATGTTCTGAAAGAGCTGCAAAATCTGGACCCCTAAAATTGGCAGGACTAGACAATCTGGACCCTTTCTTTCTACAATTATCAGACGAAATTGTTGCAACTCCTATTACTAGCCTGTTTAACCTCTCGTATCATCTGAGATCCCCAAAGATTGGAAAGCTGCAGCGGTCATCCCCCTCTTCAAAGGGGGTGACACTCTAGACCCAAACTGCTATAGACCTATATCTATCCTACCCTGTCTTTCTAAGGTCTTTGAAAGCCAAGTTAACAAACAGATCACTGACCATTTTGAATCCCACCATACCTTCTCCACTATGCAATCTCGTTTCCGAGCTGGTCATGGTTGCACCTCAGCCACGTTCAAGGTCCTGAACGATATCATAACCTTCATCGATAAGAAACAATCAATGGCAGTCTGTGGGGGTTCCACAGGGTTAAATTCTCGGGCCGACTCTTTTCTCTGTATACATCAATGATGTCGCTCTTGCTGCTGGTGATTCTCTGATCCACCTCTACGCAGACGAAAACATTCTGTATATTTCTGGCCCTTCTTTGGACACTGTGTTAACTAACCTCCAGATGAGCATCAATGCCATACAACTCTCCTTCCGTGGCCTCCAACTGCTCTTAAATGCAAGTAAAACTAAAAGCATGCTCTTCAACCGATCGCTACCAGCACTTGCCCGCCCGTCCAGTATCACTACTCTGGACGGTTCTGACTTAGAATTTGTGGACATCTACAAATACCTAGGTGTCTGGTTAGACTGTAAACTCTCCTTCCAGACTCACATTAAGCATCTCCAATCTAAAATCAAATCTAGAATCGGCTTCCTATTTCGCAATAAAGCATCCTTCACTCATGCTGCCAAACATACCCTCGTAAAACGGACTATCCTACTGTCACGAGAATTATCTTCTCAATGTTCATAAACCCAATTCAATTAACTACTCAGCCTGAAACCCAGAATTTGTAATAAACTGGTTGAAATGAATCAGACGGAGGCCCAGCTACGATAGTCAGTAAGTTTATTTACGAAAGCGCCCTGCTCTGTTGTACAAGACAATTCATTTTATACTAGCTTCTCACGCACACCCATTCACACTAACATACGCACACACATTTCCTGCTACCCAGCCGACAAAGATTAGGGGATTCCGTGAGACTTACTCCCCCTCCTCCCTCAAGATAGGGAGACACTGGGAAGTACTCTGTGGCCCCAGCCAAGGTGAATCTTGCACTGAATCTTGCTCAGACAGAACGTTCTGGTCTGTTAAGATAACATATGTCTATAATAGTACAGACTATGGTTATACATAATTCTAATCAATTTCATACGATTATATGGCTTCAGGGTGGAATATTCTAGTCATTCATAAAAATTCCATCAACACCTACCGATCCTCGACTTTGGCGATGTCATTTACAAAATATCCTCCAACACTCTACTAAGGAAATTGGATGCAGTCTATCACAGTGCCATCCGTTTTGTCACCAAAGCCCCATTACTACCCACCGCTGCGACCTGTATGCTCTCGTTAACTGGCCCTTGCTTCATATTCATCGCCAAACCCACTGGGTCCAGGTCATCTATAAGTCTTTGCTAGGTAAAGCCCCGCCTTATCTCAGCTCACTGGTCACCATAGCAGCACCCACCCGTAGCACGGGCTCCAGCAGGTATATTTCACTGGTCAACCCCAAAGCCAGTTCCTCTTTTGGCCGCCTTTCCTTCCAGTTCTCTGCTCCCAATGACTGGAACGAATTGCAAAAATCACTGTAACTGGAGACTCATATCTCCTTCGCTAACTTTAAGCACCAGCTGTCAGAGCAGCTCACAGATCAAGGCACCTGTACGTATCCCATCTGTAAACAGCCCATCTGTAAATAGCCCATCCAACTACCTCATCCCCATATTGTTATTTATTTTATTTATATATTATTTTTGCTCCTTTGCACCCCAGTATCTCTACTTGCACATTCATCTTCTGCACATCTATCACTCGTGTTTATTTGCTAAATTGTAATTATTTCCCCACTACGGTCTATTTATTGCCTTACCTCCCTTATCTTAACTCATTTGCACTCACTGTATATATACTTTTTTTCTATTGTGTTATTGACTGTATATTTTGTTTATTCCATGTGTAACTCTGAGTTGTTTCTGTTGCACTGCTTTACTTTATCTTGGCCAGGTTGCAGTTGTAATTGATAACTTGTTCTCAACTAGCCTACCTGGTTAAATAAAAAAACGATGTGGCTGAGCCATGAGGAGAAACTGAAATGTTTTTTGTCCATTGTGTTTTTCTGTTTCCGGAATATTTAGATAAAGCCTGGGATAAAATATAAAGTCCTACCTATAATTAAACTGTTTCTGTGGTAAATGGCACGTATGTATATAGATTGTGTATAGGCTTATGTCTCCCATATGAATCTTCTCTTTGTGCTGGGTTCAAAAGGTTTCTGTTTCTTTTTTTCTGTATATGTTATGTATGTATGCATGCGTATATATACAGTGTGTATGTATGCATGTATATTATTTTCCTGCTCTAGGGATATAGTTATTGTTTGGATAACGTTAATTACTATTATGTACTGATTTTTACCTTGCATTTTTTTCACTCTTTATGCGATGTGCAATGCAGAGAACACCGGAAGAAGAATTATCATTTAATTACCACAGTGAATTATTGTAATGTTTGATTGTGTGTCAATTAATCCCATAAGGAATGGGTTGCCAATTGACGATTTGACACAACAGCAAAAACATTTGCTGTTTAATTAATTAATTAATATAGATTAATTAATGTGCAGTTTAATTAATTAATATAGAAATATTAGGACTATCAGTGTCGGAGTCCGGAGTATATATAGAGATATATACCTCGGACTCTGACATTGCTCATCCTAATATTTGTATATTTCTTAATATACACTACCGCTCTAAAGGTTGGGGTCACTTAGAAATATCCTTGTTTTTGAAAGAAAACTCATTTTTTTTGTCCATTAAAATAACATCAAATTGATCAGAAGTACAGTGTAGACATTGTTAATGTTGTAAATGACTATTGTAGCTGGAAACGGCTGATTTTTAATGGAATATCTACAGAGGCGTACCGAGGCCCATTATCAGCAACCACCACTCCTGTGTTCAATGGCACGTTGTGTTAGCTAATCCAAGTTGATCATTTTAAAAGGCTAATTGATCATTAGGAAACCCTTTTGCAATTATGTTAGCACAGCTGAAAACGGTTGTGATGGTTAAATAAGCAATAAAACTTTAGACTAGTTGAGTATCTGGAGCATCAGCATTTGTGGGTTCGATGATAGGCACAAAATGGCCTCCAGATACTCAACTAGTCCAAAGGCAGCCAGTTTTATTGCTTCTTTAATTAGCACAACAGTTTTCAGCTCAAAACAAAATATATTTGATTGATTATAATTAATATAATGTTGATTTGTTTAACACTTTTTTGGTTCCTACATGATTCCATATGCGTTATTTCATAGTTTCCTAAAACTTTTGACCACATCTACTCATTCAAAAGGTTTTTATTTGTACTATTTTCTACATTCTAGAATAGTGAAGACATCAAAACTATGAAATAACACATATGGAATCATGTAGGAACCAAAAATGGCAGAATCTCAAATATAAAATACATTTTGATTTGTTAAACACTTTTTTGTTACTACATATTTCCATATCAAATCAAACTTTGTCACATGCGCCGAATAGAACAAGTGTAGACCTTTCCGTGAAATGCTTACTTCCAAGCCCTTAACTCTTATTGAACTGCACTGTTGGTTAAGAAAATATTTACAAAATAAACTAAAAGTAAAAAATAATAAAAAGTAACACAAAATAACGAGGCTATATACAGGGGGTAACTGTACCGAGTCAGTGTGCGGGGGGGTACAGGTCATTTGCACATTTAGGTATGGGTGAAGTGATTATACATAGATAATAAACAGCTTGTAGTAGCAGTGTACAAAACAAATGGAGGGGGGGGGGGGGGGGTCAATGTAAATAGTCTGGGTGGCCATTTGATTAATTGTTCAGCAGTCTTATGGCGTGGGGGTAGAAGCTGTTAAGGAGCCTTTTGGTCCTAGACTTGGCACTCCGGTACCGCTTGCCGATTCCGTAGGTTATTTCATAGTTTTGATGTCTTCAAAGAAAAACCCTGGAATGAGTAGGTATGTCCAACATTTACTGGTACTGTGTGTGTGTGTGTGTTGGGATGTATAGACATTATGCACAGTATATGGATAGAATATGTAGTATATCTGAAGAATACATGGATAGAATAGTATATGTACAGCAATAGTTAAATAGGATGGAGTTTGACTAGAATACAGTATAACGTAAACTTGTACATTGCTTTGGTCCGTACAATTGTCCTTATTTTAGCGCACCAAAAACGTAATACTTCCAGATCAACTGTATGTCAACACCATTGTAAAGCACAATTTCTCCCCTTTCCAACAAAATCAATTACATGACCTAAATGCTGCCCGTTTCTGGATAATTCAAGCAGGCAATGAGCCCCGTCGGGTCTTTTTAAAAATGGCGGGTGGGGAAGCGAAACTAATGCATGATAGTGAGGAGAGATCACGTGTGGGAAAATTGGAACACTGGTCACTTTAATAATGTTTAGTTACTGTTTTTACATACTGTTTACCAGTCTTTCACCCGTACAGTTATCGTAAAATTCATTGCAGCTTTCAATCTTTTCACTGGCATTTTTAAAGAGTAATACAGTAGTTGAACGTCACAATTTATTTATACTTATCTGTACAAAATATAATTGGTTACACTTGATTATGTATACCTGTGGCAATGGACATTCAGAATGGACATTTACAAAATGTTTGATAGAAATGTATTGTGGAGATCCAATATGCTGTCAGATAGATTGGAATAGTATAGGAGTGTGTGCTCTATTCATTCTATTTCTATCTTCAACATGCAGTTCCAGATACAGCCCTGCCATTAGTTGAAGGCTGCCAATCCAATAGTTTCAGAAAAGTACTCACTTCCTGAGATCTGTATTCAAATATTTGTAAAAAAAAAAAAAGTAGTTGCTTTCTCAGCTCCATATTCAAATAGTTAAAAGTAGGTACTCAAATAGTTTGGAAACATAGTAACTTTCTGAGGTCTGTATTTAGGTTTAAGAAGTGGTCCGTTTTTGGAATCTGTATTCCAATAGTTGTAGTCACCTCCAAAGTAGTTAAGTAGCCCCGGACAGATTTTTACTTTCCACAAAGCAGTTAAAAAATATATTTATCCCAGGTCTGAAACAGAACGCACCTACAATCAGAACCTTTTGTTATGATTTTAATACCATCATTGAGTATGCACACACATACCCAGACAATCACACACACACACACACACATACCCAGACAATCACACACACACACACACACATACCCAGACAATCACACACACACACACACACACACACACACAGTTCAGTAGTACTAATAGCCAAGCTGCATTTGTAGCAGCCACATAGCTAGAATAAAAGACAGATGGAGACTTCTTCACCAGTCCTTTATTAGGTGTCTACAGAGAACAGAAACAGTGAGAACTACCGGGGTGTGTTCAGAACACACAAGGTTTCACAGTGTTTGGAAACTTCTCTATACAGCCGTTTACCCACAAAGAGGGACCACAAAACTATTACGTCCCATTACTTACTATATCATTTTAGGCTGTATGTGTTAGGATTCCCTACTGGCCTTATGCCCCTGTGTGCACTTGTCCTGCTCACTCAGTCCCCTTCATGGATGTGAACGCATTGGATTAATCATGGACTTGAGTTTTCACCATGTCAAAATAATATCCGACATGATTTTCCTCACACCAGTCCATTCCTTTTAAATCCACAAGGTGGGATGAAGGTACACACTTCAGGGAGAGGAAGAGACATCAGGGTGTTGATGTTGGAGGGTGGTGAAGGGGGGGGGGTGGCAAGGTGGGGCTGTAGGAGGAGTGAGTTGAGTTGGAGATGGGGGGTGTCAAGTTGAGGGTAGAGAAGGGTGGAGTAGAGTGGAGCGTAGGGGTAGGTCTGTAGGAGGGTTGAAGGTCTGGGAGGGTTGAATGGAGTAGAGTGGAGCTGGAGGAGGGTAGAGGTAGGTCTGTAGGAGGGTTGAATGGAGTAGAGTGGAGCTGGAGGAGGGTAGAGGTAGGTCTGTAGGAGGGTTGAATGGAGTAGAGTGGAGCTGGAGGAGGGTAGAGGTAGGTCTGTAGGAGGGTTGAATGGAGTAGAGTGGAGCTGGAGGAGGGTAGAGGTAGGTCTGTAGGAGGGTTGAATGGAGTAGAGTAGAGCTGGAGGAGTGTAGAGGTAGGTCTGTAGGAGGGTTGAATGGAGTAGAGTGGAGCTGGAGGAGGGTAGAGGTAGGTCTGTAGGAGGGTTGAATGGAGTAGAGTGGAGCTGGAGGAGGGTAGAGGTAGGTCTGTAGGAGGGTTGAATGGAGTAGAGGTGGCGGGGGGGTTGGCAGCATCAGAGAAGTGTTTTCTGTAAACAGTTAACGGCCACAACTAGAATAGGCCTAGTTGTGAAATAAGAGTCTTTGACAGTGGTAAGGCAACTGGTCAGACTACACAGGAAGTGATGAAACCCCTCAGGAAGAGATGACAACAAACAGGACATGGCGAAATGACAAGTGCTACGGTGGGTTTTCCACTTTAGAAACGGGATTCCTTCACAATAATCCTAATATAAAGAAACAACCATGCACAACACGCATATGGAGAGCAGAAATACTGGGAAACCACTGGGATGCAAACTTTAATAAACAAAATAACAGTTATTCCATTTTATAGAGGGAAATACTTCATACCGACATATCTCTGAATAATTTAAAGAGTAAAAGCACAACTGCCCATCATTATCAGGTTTGACTGAGTAACTGGGTTAGAGCTGTTAGAGTCATGGGGTCTGGATGGGACTTGGTGAGGCAGAGTCACAGTGAGGTTATTACTGAGTCATTACTTACTGACCAAGGCTTCTGCGCTGAGGTGGTGGTATGGGGGCTGCATAGTGTAGTAAACTGGTGTTCAAACACTGAATGGACCAGTCTCTGCAGGGGTTATTTCTGCAGGACCAGGCCACACGCGAACACACAAACACACGCACACACACACACATACCGAGAGAGAAAAACACAGAGAGAGAGAGAGAGAGAGAGAGAGAGAGAGCGAGAGGCCCAGGATGGGACTGTTTTTCAATACGCCATGCTCTACCGCTTTCTCTTCTGATTGGTCGAATGCCTGTTTGTCCCCGCCCTGGCTGACACATCTCAGGCCTGCCAATAGATGCCCTTTCCATCCGTCATCCCTCCTCTGTCCCTCTACTTGAGGAAGCAGTCTAGTTTCCTCTGGATGCTTTCGAAGGAGTCCGCTCCCATGTAGTCCGCCAGGCCCGCCTCCCATCGCTGCCTCCTCTCCTCACTGGACACCTGGGGCGCCTTAGGGGGGAGGCGGGGGGAGGATGATCTCAACCACACTGTCACAGACCTCCTCCTATAGGAGGTGGAGGGAGAGACAGGGTAGGCAAACAAGATGAGCGTTCTGAGACGTGGAGAAATACTCACTAATACAAAGGCGACGGTGACAGCCATGAGGCATTTCCCCTCAATCCAAAGCATTGACCAATCAGCAGCTTCCTCTACAGAGAAACAGAACTAAGGGCAGGAGCCGGGGTCAGTGGGAGTGAAAAGCCAATCAGCTTCTTCCTGTTACCGTGGCAACTCCAATAAGCACAGCGGGCCGGGTTTCTAGAGTTGAACTAGGGTGTCAAAAGTATTGCACTACATAGGGCATACGGTGCCATTTGAGACATGCCCTTCGATCACCTGTTTAAAGTATCCATGAGAGACATGGAGAGAGGTTACCATGTCAATGACTTGCCACTACAGAGGGTCAACACACACACACACACACACCATCATCATCAGCGACTGAAACCAGCAAATAGTGTACTTAAACTACTGTACGATTACACTGTGAACACACTGTACTCAAATACACAAACTGTCCTTCAACAGTCCCCTTAAAACGCATACAGTGCCTTAAGAAAGTATGCATAGCCCTCGCCTTACTCCACATTTGGTTGTGTTACGTCCTAAAGTCAAAATAGATTAAATAGATTTGTTTCTCTCACCCATCTACACACCATACCCCATAATGACAAAATGAAATAGGTGTATAACAACTTAAATATTCCTCTGAGTCAATACGTGTTAGAATCAACTTTGGCAGTGACTTACAGAGTCTTTCTGGAAAAGTCTCTAAGAGCTTTGCACACCTTGAATGTACATTATTTTATTTGTGTTATTCTTTAAGCTCTGTCAAGTTGGTTGTTGATCATTGCTAGACAGCCATTACCAAGTCTTGCCATTGATTTTCAAGCCAATTTAAATCAAAGCTGTCGAACTAGGCCACTCAGGAAAATTCAATGTCATCTTGGTAAGCAACTCCACTGTATATTTGACCTTGTGTTTAAGGTTATTGTCCTGTTGAAAGGCGAATTTGTATCCCAAGCAGGCTGAAACAGGTTTCTCTTTAAGGATTTTTCCTGTGCTGAGATATATTGAGTTTATTTTTATCCAAAATAACTACCCTAGTCTTTGCTGATGACAAGCATACCCATAACATGATGCAGCCACCACCATGCTTGAAAATATGAAGAGTGGTACTCAGTGATGCGTTGGATTTTCCCCAAACATAACGCTTTGTATTCAGGACGAAGTTAATTTCTTTGCCACATTTTTTGCAGTTTTACTTTATTGCCTTATTGCAAACAGAATGCACGTTTTGGAATATTTTTTATTCTGTACAGGCTTCCTTCTTTTCATATTGTACATTAGGTTAGTATTGTGGAGTAACTACAATGTCATTGATCCATCCTCAGTGTCCTCCTATCACAGACATTAAACTTGAACTGTTTTAAAGTCCCCAATGGCCCCATGGTGATATCCCTGAACAGTTTCCTTCCTCTCCGGCAACTGAGTTAGGAAGGACTGTCACGTTCTGTCCATCGTTCATATGCGTTTTCCTTGTTTTAGTGTTGGTCAGGACGTGAGCTGTGTGGGCATTCTATGTTGTGTGTCTGGTTTGTCTATTTCTATGTTTGGCCTGATATGGTTCTCAATCAGAGGCAGGTGTTAGTCATTGTCTCTGATTGGGAACCATATTTAGGTAGACTGTTTTGTGTTGGGTTTTGTGGGTGATTGTTCCTGTCTCTGTGTTTGCACCAGATAGGACTGTTTAGGTTTTCACTTTTCTTGTTTTGTATAGTCTGGTCATGTATAGTCGTCTTTATTAAAAACATGACTAACCACCACGCTGCATTTTGGTCCGCCTCTCTTTCACCAGAAGAAAACCATTACAAGGACGCCTGCATCTTTGTAGTGACTGGGTGTATTGATACACCATCCAAAGTGTAATTAATAACTTCACCCTGCGCAAAGGAATATTCAATGTCTCCTTTTTTACCCATCTACCGACAGGTGCCCTTCGTTGCGAGGCATTGGAAAACCTCCCTGTTCTTTGTTGTTGAATCTGTTTGAAATTCACTGCTTGACTGAGGGACCTTACAGATAATGTATGTGTGGGGTACAGCGATGAATGAGGTAGTCATTCAGAAATCATGGTAAGACACAGAGTGAGTCAATGCAACTTATTACGTGACATGTTAAGCACATTGTTACTCTTGAACTTGTTTAGGACATAACAAAGGGGTTGAATACTTTGACTCAATACATTTCAGCTTTTCATCTTTCATTTATTTTAAAAATTCTAAAAACATTCTTCACTTTGACATTATGGGGTATTTTGTGTAGACCAGTGACACGATCTCAAATTAATGCATTTTAAATTCAGGTTTTAACAACAAAATGTGGAAAAAGTCAAGCTGTGTGAATTCTTTCCAGAGGCACTGAACATATCCCATAAGTCTTGTTATACATCTTCCAAGATTCAGAAACCATTGTCAGTACTGGAGATCTTAAGAAGTACACACGCTATCACACACACACACACGCAATCACACACACACACACGCTATCACACACACACGCTATCACACACACACACACACACACACACACACACACACACACACACACACACACACACACACACACACACACTACCTCAGTGCAGCCGGAGCAGAACAGTGCATCTCCATATGAGTCTCTGAGAGCAGGTAGGACCCCAGAGGAGTAGAGGTTCCACCACTGAACCAGGAAGTCAGGGTGCAGGTCACCCAAGCCAGGTGTCAGGGTATGACCTTTGACCTTACCAGTCCGGGTGTCATAGGAGTAGCTCCATGGCTTCACCTTCCCCAGGAAGTGGACCACCTTAGCCTCATGACCGTACCTTCAAACACACACACACACACACACACACACACACACACACACACACACACACACACACACACACACACACACACACACACACACACACACACACACACACACAGAGGTTGTAAATCAAAATCAAATCAAATGTTATTTGTCACCTGCGTGGAATACAACAGGCGTAGTAGACCTTACAGTGAAATGCTTGCTTACAAGCCCTTAACCAACGATGCAGTTTTAAGAAAATACTAAATAAAGTAAGATACAAATAATTAAATAGTAGCAGTAAAATAACAATAGTGGGGCTATATACAGGCATTGAAGGAGGGGGGGGTGGCAAATAGTCTGGGTAGCCATTTGATTAGACTTTCAGGATTTTTATGGCTTGGGGGTAGAAGCTGTTTAGAAAACTCTTGGACCTAGACATGGCGCTCCGGTACAGCTTGCCGTGTGGTAGCAGAGAGAACAGTCTATGACTAGGGTGGCTGGAGTCTTTGACAATTTTTAGGGCCTTCCTCTGACACCGCCTGGTATAGAGGTCCTGGATGGCAGGAAGCTTGGTCCCGGTGATGTACTGGGCCGTTCGCATTGCCTTCTGTAGTGCCTTGCGGTCAGATGCCGAGCAGTTGCCATACCAGGCAGTGATGCAACCCGTCAGGATGCTCTGGATGGTGCAGCTGTAAAACCTTTTGAGGGGAATAGGTTTTGTCATGCCCTCTTCACAACTGTCTTGGTGTGCTTGGACCATGTTAGTTTGTTGGTGATGTGGATGCCAAGGAACTCAAAACTCTCAACCTGCTCCACTACAGCTCCGTCTATGCGAATGGGAGCGTGCTTGGTCCTGCTTTTCCTGTGGTCCACAATCATCTCCTTTGTCTTGATCACGTTGAGGGAGTTTGTTGTCCTGGCACCACACGGCCAGGTCTCTGACCTCCACCCTATAGGCTCTCATCGTTGATCGTTGTTGTGTCATCGGCAAGATGGTGTTAAAGATGGTGTTGTAGTCGTGCAGTCATGAGTGAACAGGGAGTACAGGAGGGGACTGAGCACGCACACCTGAGGGGCTCCTGTGTTGAGGATCAGCATGGCAGATGTGTTGTTACCTGCCCTTCTCACCTGGGGGCGGCCTGTCAGGAAGTCCAGGATCCATTTGCAGAGGGAGGTGTTTAGTCCCAGGGTCCTTGTCTTAGTGATTAGTTTGAGGGCACTATGGTTTTGAACGCTGAGCTGAAGTCAATAAATAGCATTCTCACGTAGGTGTTCCTTTTGTCCAGGTGTGAAAGGGCAGTGTGGAGTGCAATAGAGATCAATAGAGTGCATCATCTGTGGATCTGTTGGGGCGGTATGCAAATTGGATGAGTCTAGAGTTTCTGGGATAATGGTGTTGATGTGAGCCATGACCAGCCTTTTAAAGAATTTCATGGCTACAGACGTGAGTGCTACGGGTCTGTAGTCATTTAGGCAGGTTACCTTAGTGTTCATTGGCACAGGGACTAAGGTGGTCTGCTTGAAACATGTTAGTATTACAGACAGGGAGAGGTTGAAAATGTCAGTGAAGACACTTGCCAGTTGGTCAGTGCATGCTCGGAGTACATGTCCTGGTAATCTGTCTGACGCCGTGGCCTTGTGAATGTTGACCTGTTTAAAGGTCTTACTCACATCGGCTGCGGAGAGCATGATTACACAGTTGTCTGGAACAGCTGATGCTCTAATGCATTTTTCGGTGTTCCTTGCCTCGAAGCGAGCATAGAAGTTATTTAGCTTGTCTGGTAGGCTCGTGTCACTGGGCAGCTATCGGCTGTGCTTCCCTTTGTAGTCTGCAATAATTTGCAAGCCCTGCCACATCCGCCGAGTGTCGGAGCTGATGGAGTACGATTCGATCCTAGTCCTGTACTGACAATTTGCCTGTCGGGGGGCATAGCAGGATTTCTTATAAGCTTCTCGCTCCTTGAAAGTGGCAGCTCTACCCTTTATCTCAGTACGAATGTTGCCTCTAATCCATGGCTTCTGGTTGGGGTATGTGCAAAGTCACTGTGGGGATGATGTCATCGATGCACTTATTGATGAAGCCAGTGACTGATGTGGTGTGCTCTTCAAGAATCCCGGAACATATTCCAGTCTGTGCTAGCAAAACAGTCCTGTAGTTAAGCATCTGCATCATCTGACCACTTTTTTATTGAGCGAGTCACTGGTGCATCCTGCATACATTTTTGCTTGTAAGCAGGAATCAGGGGGCTAGAATTATGGTCAGATTTGCCAAATGGAGGGTGAGAGAGAGCTTGGTACGCGTCTCTGTGTGTGGAGTAAAGGTGGTCTACAGTTTTTTCCCCTCTGGTTGCACATTTAAGATGCTGGTAGAAATGAGGTAAAAAGGATTTAAGTTTCCTGCATTAAGGTCCCTGGCCACTAGGAGCACCGCTTCTGGATGAGCATTTTCCTGTGTGCTTATGGCCTTACACAGCTCATTGAGTGCGGTCTTAGTGACAGCATCGGTTTATGGTGGTATGTAGACAGCTACGGAAAATACAGACGAACACTATCTAGGTAGATAGTGTAGTCTACAGCTTATAATGACATATTCGACATCAGTCGAGCAAAACCTTGATACTTCCTTAGATATCGTGCACCAGCTGTTGTTTACAAATATACATAGGTGGCCGCCGCCCCTTGTCTTACCAGAGGCTGCTGTTCTATACTGCCGATAGTGTATGTTGTATGTTATTAATATCGTCGTTCAGCCACAACTCACTGAAACATGAGATATTACAGGTTTTAATGTCCCGTTGGTAGGGTATACGTGCTTTCAGTTTGTCCCATTTATTTTCCAGCGATTGAACGTTGGCTAACAGTACGAATGGCAAGGGCAGATTAGCCACTCGTCGCCTGATCGTCACAAGGCACCCCGATCTCTTTCCGCGAAATCTCTGTTTCTTTCTCCTGCGAATGATGGGGATGAGGGCCTGTTCGGGTGTTTGGAGTATATTCTTCCGACTCATATTAAATGTATTTGTCTAATTCATAATCACTGTTCTGATATCCAGAAGCTATTTTTGGTCATAAGAGACAGTTGCAGCAACATTATGTTCAAAATACAAACAATGTGAAAAAAACACACAAAATAGCACGGTTGGTTAAGAGCCCATAAAATGGAAGCCATTCTCTCAGACATCCTAAGTCTTAGTGTGTGTGCGTTCTTGCATTGCGTACTTATAGAATAAATTAGACTTAACTAGGAGAGCGTGTTTGTATATGTAATGTATGTGACAAAGCTATAGTGTATTTTGGGGTTGCCGGCAGTACCAGTGTGTGTTATTTCAGGACAGGCCTGAGTCACTCCTCTCTTGAAACTCAACACCACACACCCTTTCAACTGACCTTGCGTGGCTTATTAATGCCAAAACATGCACTCTTCTCCCTCATGCTCTCACTCACTCACTTTTCTTCCTCATGATCGCTCCCTGACACTCTCTCTCCCTGACACTCTCTCTCCCTGACACTCTATATATATATATATATATATATATGCCATTATATATATATGCCATTTAGCAGACGCTTTTATCCAAAGCGACTTACAGTCATGTGTGCATACATTCTACGTATGGGTGGTCCCGGGGATCGAACCCACTACCCTGGCGTTACAAGCGCCATGCTCTACCAACTGAGCTACAGAAGGACCACTCTCCCTGACACACACACACACACACACACACACACACACACACACACACACACACACACACACACACACACACACACACACACACAGTTGAGGGTAGGAAGCCAGGGATTTGGAGCTGAAGTGTGATTTATGAAATAACTTCTACTGTGATAACACTGGAATGTGTGTGTGTGCGCCTACTGTTTGAAGGCTGGTAGATAGGTGTATATAGCGATGCTGCTGAGGTTGTAGATAAAAGGCAGGTGTTTGGAAATGTCTGCTGTTGACCAGGTATTGAAGAAACTGTTCAGAACTCCTTGGTCCCCACCTAGAGAGAGTGAGAGAGGGAGGGAGAAAGGGAGAGAGAAGGGAAGAGGGAGAGAGAAGGGGAGAGTGAGAGAGGGAAAATGAGTGGGGAGGCGGAGAGGTTAGACGAGAACATGACAGGTATTTTAGGATCTATAGGATCTTGTTGGCAGCAGAATTTAAGGAAAGTCCATAGGAGATAGAGCATTTATTGCACCACCCCAGACACACACTCTTTGTACCATGCATTTCATTCTGTACTGCAGCTGCTTACTCTTGGCCAGGGTTCCTTTCAAAAACACATTCACATCTTAATGGGGTTCACATGGATAAATCACATTCACATCTCAATGGGACTCACATGGATAAATCACATTCACATCTCAATGGGACTCATATGGATAAAACACATTCACATCTCAATGGGACTCACATGAATAAATCACATTCACATCTCAATGGGACTCACATGGATAAATCACA
>NC_060193.1:53880459-53955262 GCF_021184085.1 Oncorhynchus gorbuscha
GGACTCACATGGATAAAACACATTCACATCTCAATGGGACTCACATGGATTTATCACATTCACATCTCAATGGGACTCACATGGATAAAACACATTCACATCTCAATGGGACTCACATGGATAAATCACATTCACATCTCAATGGGACTCACATGAATAAATCACATTCACATCTCAATGGGACTCACATGGATAAAACACATTCACATCTCAATGGGACTCACATGGATTTATCACATTCACATCTCAATGGGACTCACATGGATAAAACACATTCACATCTCAATGGGACTCACATGAATAAATCACATTCACATCTCAATGGGACTCACATGGATAAATCACATTCACATCTCAATGGGACTCACATGAATAAATCACATTCACATCTCAATGGGACTCACATGGATAAATCACATTCACATCTCAATGGGACTCACATGGATAAATCACATTCACATCTCAATGGGACTCACATGGATAAATCACATTCACATCTCAATGGGACTCACATGGATAAATCACATTCACATCTCAATGGGACTCACATGGATAAATCACATTCACATCTCAATGGGACTCACATGGATAAATCACATTCACATCTCAATGGGACTCACATGGATAAATCACATTCACATCTCAATGGGACTCACATGGATAAATCACATTCACATCTCAATGGGACTCACATGGATAAATCACATTCACATCTCAAAGGGACTCACATGGATAAATCACATTCACATCTCAATGGGACTCACATGGATAAATCACATTCACATCTCAATGGGTCTCACATGGATTTATCACATTCACATCTCAATGGGACTCACATGGATAAATCACATTCACATCTCAATGGGACTCACATGGATAAATCACATTCACATCTCAATGGGACTCACATGGATAAATCACATTCACATCTCAATGGGACTCACATGGATAAATCACATTCACATCTCAATGGGACTCACATGGATAAATCACATTCACATCTCAATGGGACTCACATGGATTTATCACATTCACATCTCAATGGGACTCACATGGATAAATCACATTCACATCTCAATGGGACTCACATGGATAAATCACATTCACATCTCAATGGGACTCACATGGATTTATCACATTCACATCTCAATGGGACTCACATGGATAAATCACATTCACATCTCAATGGGACTCACATGGATAAATCACATTCACATCTCAATGGGACTCACATGGATAAATCACATTCACATCTCAATGGGACTCACATGGATAAATCACATTCACATCTCAATGGGACTCACATGGATAAATCACATTCACATCTCAATGGGACTCACATGGATAAATCACATTCACATCTCAATGGGACTCACATGGATAAATCACATTCACATCTCAATGGGACTCACATGGATAAATCACATTCACATCTCAATGGGACTCACATGGATTTATCACATTCACATCTCAATGGGACTCACATGGATAAATCACATTCACATCTCAATGGGACTCACATGGATAAATCACATTCACATCTCAATGGGACTCACATGGATTTATCACATTCACATCTCAATGGGACTCACATGGATAAATCACATTCACATCTCAATGGGACTCACATGGATAAATCACATTCACATCTCAATGGGACTCACATGGATTTATCACATTCACATCTCAATGGGACTCACATGGATAAATCACATTCACATCTCAATGGGATAATAATAATAATAATAATAATAATAAAGAACTCACCGTCAAAGCTGCCGTTCTCAGTGCAGTGTGTCATAAGGCTGCGGTATGTTTCATTGGACGGTTTAAAGACGAACACGCCTGAGTTGAAACAGTCTGGCCAACCAGGATCAGGCGCAGCAGATAACTCCTCCCTCTCAAACAGCTCATCAATGTTGGACAACACCTGCGTACACACACACACACAGTATTTAGCCCCGAATACAGACTTGCTGTAATTTGTACTGAGTAAGGAGTGTGAGTGTGTGTGTGCTCACCAGTGTGTCTGCGTCCATAAACACACACTTGGTGTAGTGTGTGAGTGTCCAGCAGTGCAGCTTGGTGAAGGTCACTCCGAGGTCTGGTCTCTTCATCAGGGCCAGGTGGGCCGTGTCCCTAGAGTCCAAGATATCCACCACACACACCTCGTCATAGATGCTACTCAGCATGGCCCTGCAACACACACACACGGTTTGAGTTGTGTTACCTGCTCAGGTGTACTCAGGCTTGACCAATACAAAACTAACAGAGACAAGGCCATGGGTGTGTCAAACACTGAACATAGATCATGGTGTGTGTGTGTATATATATATATTGTATGTGTTACCTGCAGGGCTCTGCTACGTGAGGTCCAATCAGAACCACCAGTTGTTTGGTTGTGTTATGGTTGCGTAGCGACCTCCCAGAACCATCGCTCCTTTGGCATAGTTGTCATTTGTGGCCAGCGTCACATATGCTTGGTCTAATCACACACACACGTATCTGACTAGTTATTTGTAAATAACACTGAAATAGAAAGAGAGAGCAGCTTCCGTCTGGCACCTGAACCCTCTCTACATGGCTTATATCGGTACTTCATATCAAACGGCCTATAGGGACAACAGCTAAGGTAACCATAGACCTGTTCCTACCATAGAATAGCTCCATAGCTGACCCTCTACCCATCCCTACCATAGAATAGCTCTATAGCTGACCCTCTACCCATCCCTACCATAGAATAGCTCTATAGCTGACCCTCTACCCGTCCCTACCACAGAATAGCTCTAACGCGACCCTCTACCCGTCCCTACCATAGAATAGCTCTATAGCTGACCCTCTACCCGTCCCTACCACAGAATAGCTCTAACGCGACCCTCTACCCGTCCCTACAATAGAATAGCTCTATAGCTGACCCTCTACCCGTCCCTACCATAGAATAGCCCTAAAGCTGACCCTCTACCCGTCCCTACCATAGAAAAGCTCTATAGCTGACTCTCTACCCGTCCCTACCATAGACTAGCCCTATAGCTGACCCTCTACCCATCCCTACCATAGAATAGCCCTATAGCTGACCCTCTACCCGTCCCTACCATAGACTAGCCCAATAGCTGACCCTCTACCCGTCCCTACCATAGACTAGCCCAATAGCTGACCCTCTACCCGTCCCTACCATAGAATAGCCCTATAGCTGACCCTCTACCCGTCCCTACCATAGAATAGTCCTATAGCTGACCCTCTACCCATCCCTACCATAGACTAGCCCGATAGCTGACCCTCTACCCGTCCCTACCATAGACTAGCCCTATAGCCAACCCTCTACCCGTCCCTACCATAGAATAGCTGACCCTCTACCCATCCCTACCATAGAATAGCCCTATAGCCGACCCTCTACCCGTCCTTACCATAGACTAGCCCTATAGCTGACTCTCTACCGTCCCTACCATAGAATAGCTGACCCTCTACCCGTCCCTATCATAGAATAGTCCTATAGCTGACCCTCTACCCATCCCTACCATAGAATAGCCCTATAGCTGACCCTCTACCCCTCCCTACCATAGAATAGCCCCATAGCCGACCCTCTACCCGTCCCTACCATAGACTAGCCCCATAGCTGACCCTCTACCCATCGCTACCATAGAATAGCTCTATAGCTGACCCTCTACCCGTCCCTACCATAGAATAGCTCTATAGCTGACCCTCTACCCGTCCCTACCACAGAATAGCTCTAACGCGACCCTCTACCCGTCCCTACAATAGAATAGCTCTATAGCTGACCCTCTACCCGTCCCTACCATAGAATAGCTCTATAGCTGACCCTCTACCCATCCCTACCATAGAATAGCCCTAAAGCTGACCCTCTACCCGTCCCTACCATAGAAAAGCTCTATAGCTGACTCTCTACCCGTCCCTACCATAGACTAGCCCAATAGCTGACCCTCTACCCGTCCCTACCATAGAATAGCCCTATAGCTGACCCTCTACCCGTCCCTACCATAGAATAGTCCTATAGCTGACCCTCTACCCATCCCTACCATAGAATAGCCCTATAGCTGACCCTCTACCCCTCCCTACCATAGAATAGCCCCATAGCCGACCCTCTACCCCTCCCTACCATAGAATAGCCCCATAGCAGACCCTCTACCCGTCCCTACCATAGACTAGCCCGATAGCTGACCCTCTACCCGTCCCTACCATAGACTAGCCCTATAGCCAAACCTCTACCCGTCCCTACCATAGAATAGCTGACCCTCTACCCATCCCTACCATAGAATAGCCCTATAGCTGACCCTCTACCCGTCCCTACCATAGAATAGCTCTATAGCTGACCCTCTACCCATCCTTACCATAGAATAGCCCTAAAGCTGACCCTCTACCCGTCCCTACCATAGAAAAGCTCTATAGCTGACTCTCTACCCGTCCCTACCATAGAATAGCTCTATAACTGACCCTCTACCCGTCCCTACCATAGAATAGCTCTATAGCTGATCCTCTACCCATCCCTACCACAGAATAGCCCTATAGCTGACCCTCTACCCCTCCCTACCATAGAATAGCCCCATAGCCGACCCTCTACCCGTCCCTACCATAGACTAGCCCTATAGCTGACCCTCTACCCATCCCTACCATAGACTAGCCCTATAGCTAGCCCTCTACCCGTCCCTACCATAGAATAGCTGACCCTCTACCCGTCCCTACCATAGACTAGCCCAATAGCTGACCCTCTACCCGTCCCTACCATAGACTAGCCCTATAGCTAACCCTCTACCCGTCCCTACCATAGAATAGCTGACCCTCTACCCGTCCCTACCATAGACTAGCCCTATAGCTGACCCTCTACCCGCCCCTACCATAGACTAGCCCTATAGCTGACCCTCTACCCGTCCCTACCATAGAATAGCCCTATAGCTGACCCTCTACCCGTCCCTACCATAGAATAGCCCTATAGCTGACCCTCTACCCATGCCTACCATAGAATAGCTCTATAGCTGACCCTCTACCCATCCCTACCATAGAATAGCCCTAAAGCTGACCCTCTACCCGTCCCTACCATAGAAAAGCTCTATAGCTGACTCTCTACCCGTCCCTACCATAGACTAGCCCTATAGCTGACCCTCTACCCATCCCTACCATAGAATAGCCCTATAGCTGACCCTCTACCCGTCCCTACCATAGACTAGCCCAATAGCTGACCCTCTACCCGTCCCTACCATAGACTAGCCCAATAGCTGACCCTCTACCCGTCCCTACCACAGAATAGCTCTAACGCGACCCTCTACCCGTCCCTACAATAGAATAGCTCTATAGCTGACCCTCTACCCGTCCCTACCATAGAATAGCTCTATAGCTGACCCTCTACCCATCCCTACCATAGAATAGCCCTAAAGTTGACCCTCTACCCGTCCCTACCATAGAAAAGCTCTATAGCTGACTCTCTACCCGTCCCTACCATAGACTAGCCCAATAGCTGACCCTCTACCCGTCCCTACCATAGAATAGCCCTATAGCTGACCCTCTACCCGTCCCTACCATAGAATAGTCCTATAGCTGACCCTCTACCCATCCCTACCATAGAATAGCCCTATAGCTGACCCTCTACCCTCCCTACCATAGAATAGCCCCATAGCCGACCCTCTACCCCTCCCTACCATAGAATAGCCCCATAGCAGACCCTCTACCCGTCCCTACCATAGACTAGCCCGATAGCTGATCCTCTACCCGTCCCTACCATAGACTAGCCCTATAGCCAAACCTCTACCCGTCCCTACCATAGAATAGCTGACCCTCTACCCATCCCTACCATAGAATAGCCCTATAGCTGACCCTCTACCCGTCCCTACCATAGAATAGCTCTATAGCTGACCCTCTACCCATCCCTACCATAGAATAGCCCTAAAGCTGACCCTCTACCCGTCCCTACCATAGAAAAGCTCTATAGCTGACTCTCTACCCGTCCCTACCATAGAATAGCTCTATAACTGACCCTCTACCCGTCCCTACCATAGAATAGCTCTATAGCTGACCCTCTACCCATCCCTACCATAGAATAGCCCTATAGCTGACCCTCTACCCCTCCCTACCATAGAATAGCCCCATAGCCGACCCTCCACCCGTCCCTACCATAGACTAGCCCTATAGCTGACCCTCTACCCATCCCTACCATAGACTAGCCCTATAGCTAGCCCTCTACCCGTCCCTACCATAGAATAGCTGACCCTCTACCCGTCCCTACCATAGACTAGCCCAATAGCTGACCCTCTACCCGTCCCTACCATAGACTAGCCCTATAGCTAACCCTCTACCCGTCCCTACCATAGAATAGCTGACCCTCTACCCGTCCCTACCATAGACTAGCCCTATAGCTGACCCTCTACCCGCCCCTACCATAGACTAGCCCTATAGCTGACCCTCTACCCGTCCCTACCATAGAATAGCCCTATAGCTGACCCTCTACCCGTCCCTACCATAGAATAGCCCTATAGCTGACCCTCTACCCATGCCTACCATAGAATAGCTCTATAGCTGACCCTCTACCCATCCCTACCATAGAATAGCCCTAAAGCTGACCCTCTACCCGTCCCTACCATAGAAAAGCTCTATAGCTGACTCTCTACCCGTCCCTACCATAGACTAGCCCTATAGCTGACCCTCTACCCATCCCTACCATAGAATAGCCCTATAGCTGACCCTCTACCCGTCCCTACCATAGACTAGCCCAATAGCTGACCCTCTACCCGTCCCTACCATAGACTAGCCCAATAGCTGACCCTCTACCCGTCCCTACCATAGAATAGCCCTATAGCTGACCCTCTACCCGTCCCTACCATAGAATAGCTCTATAGCTGACCCTCTACCCGTCCCTACCATAGAATAGCTCTATAGCTGACCCTCTACCCATCCCTACCATAGAATAGCCCTAAAGCTGACCCTCTACCCGTCCCTACCATAGAAAAGCTCTATAGCTGACTCTCTACCCGTCCCTACCATAGACTAGCCCTATAGCTGACCCTCTACCCATCCCTACCATAGAATAGCCCTATAGCTGACCCTCTACCCGTCCCTACCATAGACTAGCCCAATAGCTGACCCTCTACCCGTCCCTACCATAGACTAGCCCAATAGCTGACCCTCTACCCGTCCCTACCATAGAATAGCCCTATAGCTGACCCTCTACCCGTCCCTACCATAGAATAGCCCTATAGCTGACCCTCTACCCGTCCCTACCATAGAATAGTCCTATAGCTGACCCTCTACCCATCCCTACCATAGAATAGCCCTATAGCTGACCCTCTACCCTCCCTACCATAGAATAGCCCCATAGCCGACCCTCTACCCTCCCTACCATAGAATAGCCCCATAGCCGACCCTCTACCTGTCCCTACCATAGACTAGCCCAATAGCTGACCCTCTACCCGTCCCTACCATAGACTAGCCCAATAGCTGACCCTCTACCCGTCCCTACCATAGAATAGCCCTATAGCTGACCCTCTACCCGTCCCTACCATAGAATAGTCCTATAGCTGACCCTCTACCCGTCCCTACCATAGAATAGCCCTATAGCTGACCCTCTACCCATGCCTACCATAGAATAGCTCTATAGCTGACCCTCTACCCATCCCTACCATAGAATAGCCCTAAAGCTGACCCTCTACCCGTCCCTACCATAGAAAAGCTCTATAGCTGACTCTCTACCCGTCCCTACCATAGACTAGCCCTATAGCTGACCCTCTACCCATCCCTACCATAGAATAGCCCTATAGCTGACCCTCTACCCGTCCCTACCATAGACTAGCCCAATAGCTGACCCTCTACCCGTCCCTACCATAGACTAGCCCAATAGCTGACCCTCTACCCGTCCCTACCACAGAATAGCTCTAACGCGACCCTCTACCCGTCCCTACAATAGAATAGCTCTATAGCTGACCCTCTACCCGTCCCTACCATAGAATAGCTCTATAGCTGACCCTCTACCCATCCCTACCATAGAATAGCCCTAAAGCTGACCCTCTACCCGTCCCTACCATAGAAAAGCTCTATAGCTGACTCTCTACCCGTCCCTACCATAGACTAGCCCAATAGCTGACCCTCTACCCGTCCCTACCATAGAATAGCCCTATAGCTGACCCTCTACCCGTCCCTACCATAGAATAGTCCTATAGCTGACCCTCTACCCATCCCTACCATAGAATAGCCCTATAGCTGACCCTCTACCCCTCCCTACCATAGAATAGCCCCATAGCCGACCCTCTACCCCTCCCTACCATAGAATAGCCCCATAGCAGACCCTCTACCCGTCCCTACCATAGACTAGCCCGATAGCTGACCCTCTACCCGTCCCTACCATAGACTAGCCCTATAGCCAAACCTCTACCCGTCCCTACCATAGAATAGCTGACCCTCTACCCATCCCTACCATAGAATAGCCCTATAGCTGACCCTCTACCCGTCCCTACCATAGAATAGCTCTATAGCTGACCCTCTACCCATCCCTACCATAGAATAGCCCTAAAGCTGACCCTCTACCCGTCCCTACCATAGAAAAGCTCTATAGCTGACTCTCTACCCGTCCCTACCATAGAATAGCTCTATAACTGACCCTCTACCCGTCCCTACCATAGAATAGCTCTATAGCTGACCCTCTACCCATCCCTACCATAGAATAGCCCTATAGCTGACCCTCTACCCCTCCCTACCATAGAATAGCCCCATAGCCGACCCTCCACCCGTCCCTACCATAGACTAGCCCTATAGCTGACCCTCTACCCATCCCTACCATAGACTAGCCCTATAGCTAGCCCTCTACCCGTCCCTACCATAGAATAGCTGACCCTCTACCCGTCCCTACCATAGACTAGCCCAATAGCTGACCCTCTACCCGTCCCTACCATAGACTAGCCCTATAGCTAACCCTCTACCCGTCCCTACCATAGAATAGCTGACCCTCTACCCGTCCCTACCATAGACTAGCCCTATAGCTGACCCTCTACCCGCCCCTACCATAGACTAGCCCTATAGCTGACCCTCTACCCGTCCCTACCATAGAATAGCCCTATAGCTGACCCTCTACCCGTCCCTACCATAGAATAGCCCTATAGCTGACCCTCTACCCATGCCTACCATAGAATAGCTCTATAGCTGACCCTCTACCCATCCCTACCATAGAATAGCCCTAAAGCTGACCCTCTACCCGTCCCTACCATAGAAAAGCTCTATAGCTGACTCTCTACCCGTCCCTACCATAGACTAGCCCTATAGCTGACCCTCTACCCATCCCTACCATAGAATAGCCCTATAGCTGACCCTCTACCCGTCCCTACCATAGACTAGCCCAATAGCTGACCCTCTACCCGTCCCTACCATAGACTAGCCCAATAGCTGACCCTCTACCCGTCCCTACCATAGAATAGCCCTATAGCTGACCCTCTACCCGTCCCTACCATAGAATAGCTCTATAGCTGACCCTCTACCCGTCCCTACCATAGAATAGCTCTATAGCTGACCCTCTACCCATCCCTACCATAGAATAGCCCTAAAGCTGACCCTCTACCCGTCCCTACCATAGAAAAGCTCTATAGCTGACTCTCTACCCGTCCCTACCATAGACTAGCCCTATAGCTGACCCTCTACCCATCCCTACCATAGAATAGCCCTATAGCTGACCCTCTACCCGTCCCTACCATAGACTAGCCCAATAGCTGACCCTCTACCCGTCCCTACCATAGACTAGCCCAATAGCTGACCCTCTACCCGTCCCTACCATAGAATAGCCCTATAGCTGACCCTCTACCCGTCCCTACCATAGAATAGCCCTATAGCTGACCCTCTACCCGTCCCTGCCATAGAATAGTCCTATAGCTGACCCTCTACCCATCCCTACCATAGAATAGCCCTATAGCTGACCCTCTACCCCTCCCTACCATAGAATAGCCCCATAGCCGACCCTCTACCCCTCCCTACCATAGAATAGCCCCATAGCCGACCCTCTACCTGTCCCTACCATAGACTAGCCCAATAGCTGACCCTCTACCCGTCCCTACCATAGACTAGCCCAATAGCTGACCCTCTACCCGTCCCTACCATAGAATAGCCCTATAGCTGACCCTCTACCCGTCCCTACCATAGAATAGTCCTATAGCTGACCCTCTACCCGTCCCTACCATAGAATAGCTGACCCTCTACCCATCCCTACCATAGAATAGCCCTATAGCTGACCCTCTACCCGTCCCTACCATAGAATAGCTCTATAGCTGACCCTCTACCCATTCCTACCATAGAATAGCCCTAAAGCTGACCCTCTACCCGTCCCTACCATAGAAAAGCTCTATAGCTGACTCTCTACCCGTCCCTACCATAGAATAGCTCTATAGCTGACCCTCTACCCGTCCCTACCATAGAATAGCTCTATAGCTGACCCTCTACCCATCCCTACCATAGAATAGCCCTATAGCTGACCCTCTACCCTCCCTACCATAGAATAGCCCTGACCATAGCCGACCCTCTACCCGTCCCTACCATAGACTAGCCCTATAGCTGACCCTCTACCCATCCCTACCATAGACTAGCCCTATAGCTAGCCCTCTACCCGTCCCTACCATAGAATAGCTGACCCTCTACCCGTCCCTACCATAGACTAGCCCAATAGCTGACCCTCTACCCGTCCCTACCATAGACTAGCCCTATAGCTAACCCTCTACCCGTCCCTACCATAGAATAGCTGACCCTCTCCCGTCCCTACCATAGACTAGCCCAATAGCTGACCCTCTACCCGTCCCTACCATAGACTAGCCCTATAGCTGACCCTCTACCCGTCCCTACCATAGACTAGCCCTATAGCTGACCCTCTACCCGTCCCTACCATAGAATAGCCCTATAGCTGACCCTCTACCCGTCCCTACCATAGAATAGCCCTATAGCTGACCCTCTACCCATGCCTACCATAGAATAGCTGACCCTCTACCCGTCCCTACCATAGAATAGCTCTATAGCTGACCCTCTACCCATCCCTACCATAGAATAGCCCTAAAGCTGACCCTCTACCCGTCCCTACCATAGAAAAGCTCTATAGCTGACTCTCTACCCGTCCCTACCATAGAATAGCTCTATAGCTGACCCTCTACCCATCCCTACCATAGAATAGCTCTATAGCTGACCCTCTACCCATCCCTACCATAGAATAGCCCTAAAGCTGACCCTCTACCCGTCCCTACCATAGAAAAGCTCTATAGCTGACTCTCTACCCGTCCCTACCATAGACTAGCCCTATAGCTGACCCTCTACCCATCCCTACCATAGACTAGCCCAATAGCTGACCCTCTACCCGTCCCTACCATAGACTAGCCCAATAGCTGACCCTCTACCCGTCCCTACCATAGACTAGCCCAATAGCTGACCCTCTACCCGTCCCTACCATAGAATAGCCCTATAGCTGACCCTCTACCCGTCCCTACCATAGAATAGCTCTATAGCTGACCCTCTACCCATCCCTACCATAGAATAGCCCTATAGCTGACCCTCTACCCCTCCCTACCATAGAATAGCCCCATAGCCGACCCTCTACCCCTCCCTACCATAGAATAGCCCCATAGCCGACCCTCTACCCGTCCCTACCATAGACTAGCCCAATAGCTGACCCTCTACCCATCCCTACCATAGAATAGCCCTATAGCTGACCCTCTACCCATCCCTACCATAGAATAGCCCCATAGCCGACCCTCTACCCCTCCCTACCATAGAATAGCCCCATAGCTAACCCTCTACCCGTCCCTACCATAGAATAGCTGACCCTCTCCCCGTCCCTACCATAGACTAGCCCAATAGCTGACCCTCTACCCGTCCCTACCATAGACTAGCCCTATAGCTGACCCTCTACCCGTCCCTACCATAGAATAGCCAACCCTCTACCCGTCCCTACCATAGAATAGCTGACCCTCTACCCATCCCTACCATAGAATAGCCCTATAGCCGACCCTCTACCCGTCCTTACCATAGACTAGCCCTATAGCTGACTCTCTACCGTCCCTACCATAGAATAGCTGACCCTCTACCCGTCCCTACCATAGATAGCCCGATAGCTGACCCTCTACCCGTCCCTACCATAGATAGCCCTATAGCCAACCCTCTACCCGTCCCTACCATAGAATAGCTGACCCTCTACCCATCCCTACCATAGAATAGCTCTATAGCTGACCCTCTACCCATCCCTACCATAGAATAGCCCTAAACTGACCCTCTACCCGTCCCTACCATAGAAAAGCTCTATAGCTGACTCTCTACCCGTCCCTACCATAGAATAGCTCTATAGCTGACCCTCTACCCGTCCCTACCATAGAATAGCTCTATAGCTGACCCTCTACCCATCCCTACCATAGAATAGCCCTATAGCTGACCCTCTACCCCTCCCTACCATAGAATAGCCCCATAGCCGACCCTCTACCCATCCCTACCATAGACTAGCCCTATAGCTGACCCTCTACCCATCCCTACCATAGACTAGCCCTATAGCTAGCCCTCTACCCGTCCCTACCATAGAATAGCTGACCCTCTACCCGTCCCTACCATAGACTAGCCCAATAGCTGACCCTCTACCCGTCCCTACCATAGACTAGCCCTATAGCTAACCCTCTACCCGTCCCTACCATAGAATAGCTGACCCTCTCCCCGTCCCTACCATAGACTAGCCCAATAGCTGACCCTCTACCCGTCCCTACCATAGACTAGCCCTATAGCTGACCCTCTACCCGTCCCTACCATAGACTAGCCCTATAGCTGACCCTCTACCCGTCCCTACCATAGAATAGCCCTATAGCTGACCCTCTACCCGTCCCTACCATAGAATAGCCCTATAGCTGACCCTCTACCCATGCCTACCATAGAATAGCTGACCCTCTACCCGTCCCTACCATAGAATAGCTCTATAGCTGACCCTCTACCCGTCCCTACCATTGAATAGCTCTATAGCTGACCCTCTACCCATCCCTACCATAGAATAACCCTAAAGCTGACCCTCTACCCATCCCTACCATAGAAAAGCTCTATAGCTGACTCTCTACCCGTCCCTACCATAGAATAGCTCTATAGCTTGACCCTCTACCCATCCCTACCATAGACTAGCCCTAAAGCTGACCCTCTACCCATCCCTACCATAGAATAGCCCTAAAGCTGACCTCTACCCGTCCCTACCATAGAATAGCTCTATAGCTGACCCTCTACCCGTCCCTACCATAGAATAGCTCTATAGCTGACCCTCTACCCATCCCTACCATAGAATAGCCCTAAAGCTGACCCTCTACCCGTCCCTACCATAGAAAGTCCTATAGCTGACCCTCTACCCGTCCCTACCATAGAATAGCCCTATAGCTGACCCTCTACCCGTCCCTACCATAGAATAGCCCTATAGCTGACCCTCTACCCGTCCCTACCATAGAATAGTCCTATAGCTGACCCTCTACCCATCCCTACCATAGAATAGCCCTATAGCTGACCCTCTACCCCTCCCTACCATAGAATAGCCCCATAGCCGACCCTCTACCCCTCCCTACCATAGAATAGCCCCATAGCCGACCCTCTACCCGTCCCTACCATAGACTAGCCCGATAGCTGACCCTCTACCCGTCCCTACCATAGACTAGCCCTATAGCCAACCCTCTACCCGTCCCTACCATAGAATAGCTGACCCTCTACCCATCCCTACCATAGACTAGCCCAATAGCTGACCCTCTACCCGTCCCTACCATAGACTAGCCCTATAGCTAACCCTCTACCCGTCCCTACCATAGAATAGCTGACCCTCTACCCGTCCCTACCATAGACTAGCCCAATAGCTGACCCTCTACCCGTCCCTACCATAGACTAGCCCTATAGCTGACCCTATACCCGTCCCTACCATAGACTAGCCCTATAGCTGACCCTCTACCCGTCCCTACCATAGAATAGCCCTATAGCTGACCCTCTACCCGTCCCTACCATAGAATAGCCCTATAGCTGACCCTCTACCCATGCCTACCATAGAATAGCTGACCCTCTACCCGTCCCTACCATAGAATAGCTCTATAGCTGACCCTCAACCCGTCCCTACCATAGACTAGCCCTAAAGCTGACCCTCTACCCGTCCCTACCATAGAATAGCCCTATAGCTAACCCTCTACCCGTACCTACCATAAAATAGCCCTATAGCTGACCCTCTACCCGTCCCTACCATAGAATAGCTGACCCTCTACCCGTCCCTACCATAGAATAGTCCTATAGCTGACCCTCTACCCGTCCCTACCATAGAATAGCCCTATAGCCGACCCTCTACCCGTCCCTACCATAGACTAGCCCTATAGCTGACCCTCTACCCCTCCCTACCATAGAATAGCCCTAAAGCTGACCCTCTACCCGTCCCTACCATAGAGCTCTATAGCTGACCCTCTACCCGACCCTACCATAGACTAGCCCTATAGCTGACCCTCTACCCGTCCCTACCATAGAATAGCCCTATAGCTGACCCTCTACCCGTCCCTACCATAGACTAGCCCTATAGCTGACCCTCTACCCGTCCCTACCATAGACTAGCCCTATAGCTGACCCTCTACCCGTCCCTACCATAGAATAGCTCTATAGCTGACCCTCTACCCGTCCCTACCATAGAATAGCCCTATAGCTGACCCTCTACCCGTCCCTACCATAGAATAGCCCTATAGCTGACCCTCTACCCGTCCCTACCATAGAATAGCCCTATAGCTGACCCTCTACCCGTCCCTACCATAGATAGCCCTATAGCTGACCCTCTACCGTCCCTACCATAGAATAGCTGACCCTCTACCCGTCCCTACCATAGAATAGCCCAATAGCTGACCCTCTACCCGTCCCTACCATAGACTAGCCCAATAGCTGACCCTCTACCCGTCCCTACCATAGAATAGCCCTATAGCTGACCCTCTACCCGTCCCTACCATAGAATAGTCCTATAGCTGACCCTCTACCCATCCCTACCATAGAATAGCCCTATAGCTGACCCTCTACCCCTCCCTACCATAGAATAGCCCCATAGCTGACCCTCTACCCTCCCTACCATAGAATAGCCCCATAGAACCCTCTACCCGTCCCTACCATAGAACCCTCTAGCCCCATAGACTAGCCCAATAGCTGACCCTCTACCCGTCCCTACCATAGAATAGCCCTATAGCTGACCCTCTACCCGTCCCTACCATAGACTAGCCCTATAGCTAACCCTCTACCCGTCCCTACCATAGAATAGCTGACCCTCTACCCATCCCTACCATAGAGCCGACCCTCTAGTCCCCAGCCCTATAGCTGACCCGTCCCTACCTGACCCCTACCCATCCCTACCATAGAATAGCCCTATAGCTGACCCTCTACCCGTCCCTACCATAGAATAGCTCTATAGCTGACCCTCTACCCATCCCTACCATAGAATAGCCCTAAAGCTGACCCTCTACCGTCCCTACCATAGAAAAGCTCTATAGCTGACTCTCTACCCGTCCCTACCATAGAATAGCTCTATAGCTGACCTCTACCCGTCCCTACCATAGAATAGCTCTATAGCTGACCCTCTACCCATCCCTACCATAGAATAGCCCTATAGCTGACCCTCTACCATAGAATCCCTACCATAGAGACTAGCCCTATAGCTGACCCTCTACCCGTCCCTACCATAGACTAGCCCTATAGCCTACCATAGAATAGCTGACCCTCTCCCCGTCCCTACCATAGACTAGCCCAATAGCTGACCCTCTACCCGTCCCTACCATAGAATAGCCCTATAGCTGACCCTCTACCCGTCCCTACCATAGAATAGCTGACCCTCTCCCCGTCCCTACCATAGACTAGCCCAATAGCTGACCCTCTACCCGTCCCTACCATAGACTAGCCCTATAGCTGACCCTCTACCCGTCCCTACCATAGAATAGCCCTATAGCTGACCCTCTACCCGTCCCTACCATAGAATAGCCCTATAGCTGACCCTCTACCCGTCCCTACCATAGAACCCTCTACCCAGCCCTAGAATAGCTGACCCTCTACCCATCCCTACCATAGAATAGCTGACCTATAGCTGACCCTCTACCCATCCCTACCATAGAATAGCCCTAAAGCTGACCCTCTACCCGTCCCTACCATAGAATAGCTCTATAGCTGACCCTCTACCCGTCCCTACCATAGAATAGCTCTATAGCTGACCCTCTACCCATCCCTACCATAGAATAGCCCTAAAGCTGACCCTCTACCCGTCCCTACCATAGAAAAGCTCTATAGCTGACTCTCTACCCGTCCCTACCATAGAATAGCCCTATAGCTGACCCTCTACCCGTCCCTACCATAGAATAGCCCTATAGCTGACCCTCTACCCGTCCCTACCATAGAATAGTCCTATAGCTGACCCTCTACCCATCCCTACCATAGAATAGCCCTATAGCTGACCCTCTACCCCTCCCTACCATAGAATAGCCCCATAGCCGACCCTCTACCCCTCCCTACCATAGAATAGCCCCATAGCCGACCCTCTACCCGTCCCTACCATAGAATAGCCCGATAGCTGACCCTCTACCCGTCCCTACCATAGACTAGCCCTATAGCCAACCCTCTACCCGTCCCTACCATAGAATAGCTGACCCTCTACCCATCCCTACCATAGACTAGCCCAATAGCTGACCCTCTACCCGTCCCTACCATAGACTAGCCCTATAGCTAACCCTCTACCCGTCCCTACCATAGAATAGCTGACCCTCTACCCGTCCCTACCATAGACTAGCCCAATAGCTGACCCTCTACCCGTCCCTACCATAGACTAGCCCTATAGCTGACTAGCCCTCTACCCATGCCTACCATAGAATAGCTGACCCTCTACCCGTCCCTACCATAGAATAGCCCTATAGCTGACCCTCTACCCGTCCCTACCATAGACTAGCCCTAAAGCTGACCCTCTACCCGTCCCTACCATAGAATAGCCCTATAGCTGACCCTCTACCCGTCCCTACCATAAAATAGCCCTATAGCTGACCCTCTACCCGTCCCTACCCTACCTACCATAGAATAGTCCTATAGCTGACCCTCTACCCGTCCCTACCATAGAATAGCCCTATAGCTGACCCTCTACCCGTCCCTACCATAGACTAGCCCTATAGCTGACCCTCTACCCTCCCTACCATAGAATAGCCCTAAAGCTGACCCTCTACCCGTCCCTACCATAGACTAGCCCTATAGCTGACCCTCTACCGTCCCTACCATAGAATAGCTGACCCTCTACCCGTCCCTACCATAGACTAGCCCCATAGCTGACCCTCTACCCGTCCCTACCATAGAATAGCCCTATAGCTGACCCTCTACCCGTCCCTACCATAGAATAGCCCTATAGCTGACCCTCTACCCGTCCCTACCATAGACTAGCCCTATAGCTGACCCTCTACCCGTCCCTACCATAGAATAGCTCTATAGCTGACCCTCTACCCATCCCTACCATAGAATAGCTCTATAGCTGACCCTCTACCCGTCCCTACCATAGAATAGCCCTATAGCTGACCCTCTACCCGTCCCTACCATAGACTAGCCCTATAGCTGACCCTCTACCCGTCCCTACCATAGACTAGCCCTATAGCTGACCCTCTACCGTCCCTACCATAGAATAGCTGACCCTCTACCCGTCCCTACCATAGACTAGCCCAATAGCTGACCCTCTACCCGTCCCTACCATAGACTAGCCCAATAGCTGACCCTCTACCCGTCCCTACCATAGAATAGCCCTATAGCTGACCCTCTACCCGTCCCTACCATAGAATAGCCCTATAGCTGACCCTCTACCCGTCCCTACCATAGAATAGTCCTATAGCTGACCCTCTACCCATCCCTACCATAGAATAGCCCTATAGCTGACCCTCTACCCTCCCTACCATAGAATAGCCCCATAGCTGACCCTCTACCCGTCCCTACCATAGAATAGCCCTATAGCTGACCCTCTACCCGTCCCTACCATAGAATAGTCCTATAGCTGACCCTCTACCCATCCCTACCATAGAATAGCCCTATAGCTGACCCTCTACCCTCCCTACCATAGAATAGCCCCATAGCCGACCCTCTACCCCTCCCTACCATAGAATAGCCCCATAGCCGACCCTCTAGTCCCTACCATAGATAGCCCTATAGCTAACCCTCTACCCGTCCCTACCATAGAATAGCTGACCCTCTCCCCGTCCCTACCATAGACTAGCCCAATAGCTGACCCTCTACCCGTCCCTACCATAGACTAGCCCTATAGCTGACCCTCTACCCGTCCCTACCATAGACTAGCCCTATAGCCAACCCTCTACCCGTCCCTACCATAGAATAGCTGACCCTCTACCCATCCCTACCATAGAATAGCCCTATAGCCGACCCTCTACCCGTCCTACCATAGACTAGCCCTATAGCTGACTCTCTACCGTCCCTACCATAGAATAGCTGACCCTCTACCCGTCCCTACCATAGACTAGCCCGATAGCTGACCCTCTACCCGTCCCTACCATAGACTAGCCCTATAGCCAACCCTCTACCCGTCCCTACCATAGAATAGCTGACCCTCTACCCATCCCTACCATAGAATAGCCCTATAGCTGACCCTCTACCCGTACCTACCATAGAATAGCTCTATAGCTGACCCTCTACCCATTCCTACCATAGAATAGCCCTAAAGCTGACCCTCTACCCGTCCCTACCATAGAAAAGCTCTATAGCTGACTCTCTACCCGTCCCTACCATAGAATAGCTCTATAGCTGACCCTCTACCCGTCCCTACCATAGAATAGCTCTATAGCTGACCCTCTACCCATCCCTACCATAGAATAGCCCTATAGCTGACCCTCTACCCCTCCCTACCATAGAATAGCCCCATAGCTGACCCTCTACCCGTCCCTACCATAGACTAGCCCTATAGCTGACCCTCTACCCATCCCTACCATAGACTAGCCCTATAGCTAGCCCTCTACCCGTCCCTACCATAGAATAGCTGACCCTCTACCCGTCCCTACCATAGACTAGCCCAATAGCTGACCCTCTACCCGTCCCTACCATAGACTAGCCCTATAGCTAACCCTCTACCCGTCCCTACCATAGAATAGCTGACCCTCTCCCCGTCCCTACCATAGACTAGCCCAATAGCTGACCCTCTACCCGTCCCTACCATAGACTAGCCCTATAGCTGACCCTCTACCCGTCCCTACCATAGACTAGCCCTATAGCTGACCCTCTACCCGTCCCTACCATAGAATAGCCCTATAGCTGACCCTCTACCCGTCCCTACCATAGAATAGCCCTATAGCTGACCCTCTACCCATGCCTACCATAGAATAGCTGACCTCTCTACCCGTCCCTACCATAGAATAGCTCTATAGCTGACCCTCTACCCATCCCTACCATAGAATAGCTCTATAGCTGACCCTCTACCCATCCCTACCATAGAATAGCCCTAAAGCTGACCCTCTACCCGTCCCTACCATAGAAAAGCTCTATAGCTGACTCTCTACCCGTCCCTACCATAGACTAGCCCTATAGCTGACCCTCTACCCATCCCTACCATAGAATAGCCCTATAGCTGACCCTCTACCCGTCCCTACCATAGACTAGCCCAATAGCTGACCCTCTACCCGTCCCTACCATAGACTAGCCCTATAGCTGACCCTCTACCCATCCCTACCATAGAATAGCCCTATAGCTGACCCTCTACCCGTCCCTACCATAGAATAGCTCTATAGCTGACCCTCACCCATCCCTACCATAGAATAGCCCTAAAGCTGACTCTCTACCCGTCCCTACCATAGAATAGCTCTATAGCTGACCCTCTACCCGTCCCTACCATAGAATAGCTCTATAGCTGACCCTCTACCCATCCCTACCATAGAATAGCCCTAAAGCTGACCCTCTACCCGTCCCTACCATAGAAAAGCTCTATAGCTGACTCTCTACCCGTCCCTACCATAGACTAGCCCTATAGCTGACCCTCTACCCATCCCTACCATAGAATAGCCCTATAGCTGACCCTCTACCGTCCCTACCATAGACTAGCCCAATAGCTGACCCTCTACCCGTCCCTACCATAGACTAGCCCAATAGCTGACCCTCTACCCGTCCCTACCATAGAATAGCCCTATAGCTGACCCTCTACCCGTCCCTACCATAGAATAGTCCTATAGCTGACCCTCTACCCATCCCTACCATAGAATAGCCCTATAGCTGACCCTCTACCCCTCCCTACCATAGAATAGCCCCATAGCCGACCCTCTACCCCTCCCTACCATAGAATAGCCCCATAGCCGACCCTCTACCCGTCCCTACCATAGACTAGCCCGATAGCTGACCCTCTACCCGTCCCTACCATAGACTAGCCCTATAGCCAACCCTCTACCCGTCCCTACCATAGAATAGCTGACCCTCTACCCATCCCTACCATAGACTAGCCCAATAGCTGACCCTCTACCCGTCCCTACCATAGACTAGCCCTATAGCTAACCCTCTACCCGTCCCTACCATAGAATAGCTGACCCTCTACCCGTCCCTACCATAGACTAGCCCAATAGCTGACCCTCTACCCGTCCCTACCATAGACTAGCCCTATAGCTGACCCTATACCCGTCCCTACCATAGACTAGCCCTATAGCTGACCCTCTACCCATCCCTACCATAGAATAGCCCTATAGCTGACCCTCTACCCGTCCCTACCATAGAATAGCCCTATAGCTGACCCTCTACCCATGCCTACCATAGAATAGCTGACCCTCTACCCGTCCCTACCATAGAATAGCTCTATAGCTGACCCTCAACCCGTCCCTACCATAGACTAGCCCTAAAGCTGACCCTCTACCCGTCCCTACCATAGAATAGCCCTATAGCTAACCCTCTACCCGTACCTACCATAAAATAGCCCTATAGCTGACCCTCTACCCGTCCCTACCATAGAATAGCTGACCCTCTACCCGTCCCTACCATAGAATAGTCCTATAGCTGACCCTCTACCCGTCCCTACCATAGAATAGCCCTATAGCCGACCCTCTACCCGTCCCTACCATAGACTAGCCCTATAGCTGACCCTCTACCCCTCCCTACCATAGAATAGCCCTATAGCCGACCCTCTACCCATCCCTACCATAGACTAGCCCTATAGCTGACCCTCTACCGTCCCTACCATAGAATAGCTGACCCTCTACCCGACCCTACCATAGACTAGCCCTATAGCTGACCCTCTACCCGTCCCTACCATAGAATAGTCCTATAGCTGACCCTCTACCCGTCCCTACCATAGACTAGCCCTATAGCTGACCCTCTACCCATCCCTACCATAGACTAGCCCTATAGCTGACCCTCTACCCGTCCCTACCATAGAATAGCTCTATAGCTGACCCTCTACCCATCCCTATCATAGAATAGCTCTATAGCTGACCCTCTACCCGTCCCTACCATAGAATAGCCCTATAGCTGACCCTCTACCCGTCCCTACCATAGACTAGCCCTATAGCTGACCCTCTACCCGTCCCTACCATAGACTAGCCCTATAGCTGACCCTCTACCGTCCCTACCATAGAATAGCTGACCCTCTACCCGTCCCTACCATAGACTAGCCCAATAGCTGACCCTCTACCCGTCCCTACCATAGACTAGCCCAATAGCTGACCCTCTACCCGTCCCTACCATAGAATAGCCCTATAGCTGACCCTCTACCCGTCCCTACCATAGAATAGTCCTATAGCTGACCCTCTACCCGTCCCTACCATAGAATAGTCCTATAGCTGACCCTCTACCCGTCCCTACCATAGACTAGCCCTATAGCTGACCCTCTACCCGTCCCTACCATAGACTAGCCCTATAGCTGACCCTCTACCCGTCCCTACCATAGAATAGCTCTATAGCTGACCCTCTACCCGTCCCTATCATAGAATAGCTCTATAGCTGACCCTCTACCCGTCCCTACCATAGAATAGCCCTATAGCTGACCCTCTACCCATCCCTACCATAGAATAGCTGACCCTCTACCCGTCCCTACCATAGAATAGCTCTATAGCTGACCCTCAACCCGTCCCTACCATAGAATAGCCCTAAAGCTGACCCTCTACCCGTCCCTACCATAGAATAGCCCTATAGCTAACCCTCTACCCGTCCCTACCATAGAATAGCCCTATAGCTGACCCTCTACCCGTCCCTACCATAGAATAGCCCTATAGTTTACACACTGTACTATAACTGTCATATGTCAACTTGTGGTGGTAATGTCAAAGGCAGTTCTACACGAGCCGTTTCCACTTGTGAGATTGACCATACAGACAAGAAACGCGTCGTGTTTAAAACCAGTGATGATTTATTTTTCAACGATTAAAAACCACTGCGTGTTATCTCTCGGGTAAATATTGTAGAATACATGGGCATATAGCGAAAGTGCGTGTTTGATACATCCCTACGCAGAGTAAACAAGTGCACACCTCGGGATGGATGAGAGAGGGAATTCAGCAATGGCCGAGCCGCACGTAGGCACAGACACTGCAGGACCGTAAACACAACAAGCATACGGTGTACTTTCAGTTGAAGTCATCATATTTGTTGCCAACGCGGATAACGTTACTTTAACTACATCGCGGCATAAAACGAGAATCTACATATAAATAGGAAGACTGTGTAACTGCGTGGAATATGCGCATGCATCAAACCATATATAAACAGCGTTGCTGAAAGATGGCAACACAAAGCTACTGGAATTTTCGTGTGATTCGGCTATAGCTCCAAAGCATAGCCTAATATATTATCAAACCATAATCATATAAAACAAACTAAAGTAATATAACACTGCTTAATGGTTATAGACAATTCCTGTCGTCCTTATTAACCGACTGTACGCTGTCTTACCCGCCATGGTCCGTTATTCGGTGTGGCCGTAGCTCGGGAGGGTCTGGAGTGCTAGATTCGGTGTTTAATTAACAGGGTGTTTTTCGGTGGATACAGAGCTAGAAGACACAGCTGTCGACTGTCAAGACGAAGGAGTCAAGTCAGGAGGCCATATTCTGCGTCATGTGATCCGTGACAGCGCACACACCCGCCACAATACACACACAAACACACGCACGCAATTTAGAATCTAAATGTTTGTCAGTCTTAGTTATTATTTCAGTTTTATTACAGTTTTTAAATAGATCATTGATCTTAAGGATAGGCCTAATGATCATACTTGTTCACAAGAAAGGAAAGGTAAATTAGCGGTACATAATACGACTATATCAACATCAATCAGTGTTATTTATCAACCAGTTCTCTGGTGCCAATGACTGGAACGAATTGCAAAAATCACTGAAGCTGGATACTTTTGCTCCCTCTCTAACTTTAAGCATCAGCTGTCAGAGCAGTTTACCGATGATTTTACCTGAACAGAGTCCATCTGTAAATAGCACACCCAACTACCTCATCTCCATAATGTTATTTATTCATTTTTGCTCTTTTGCTCCCTGTATCTCGACTTGCACATCATCATCTGCACATCTATCACTCCAGTGTTAATGCTAAATTGTAATTATTTCGCCTCTATGGCCTATTTATTGCCTTACCTTCCTAATCTTACTACGTTTGCACACACTCTACATAGACTTTTCTATTGTGTTATTGACTGTACGTTTGTTTATTCCATGTGTAACAATATGTTGTTGTTTTTGTCGCACTGCTTTGCTTTATCTTGGCCAGGTTGCAGTTGCAAATGAGAACTTGTTCTAAACTGGCCTACCTGGACACATAAAGGTGAAAAAAAGAATAAAAATAAACAAATATTTATGGTAAGTGCTTGCAAATGGTTTATAAGACCAGTTCCCATGTTCCTTTAGCGACTCCTAGTGGTCAGATGGTGTATCAGCACCGTGGGCTAACTAAACGAGGAAATATTATATATTTATCTTTCTTTGGTGCTGGCTGAGCGAGGGAAATTATTAGTAACCTAGCCTATGTCAATTTCTACTTTTACCCGATACACTGTAATTTATATATTTTCAAACGCATACGTCCAATTACAAGGTGACATAAAAATGAATGAAGCAGATGGAACACATCATGTTATCAGGAAGTCAGGATGTCCGAGCATTATAAGGTGCAGGTCGCAGTCTCCCTGGAGGCGTGTGTTCAAATCTCACTTCTGACAGTTGTTTAGCACCTCTCACGCAGGAGTCATGCTGCTTGGCAGTAATAATAAGGTGACGAAATAACAACTTCACATAGTGGAATAACAATGAATAATAAACCCTCTCAAATGCAAACCTTCCGGAGCTGGACAAAGGTCTAAGAAAAAATCCATACTTAATAACGAATGAACTAGGGGAACATTTCATGTTATTGCATTATAATGAGTTACTACATTATCTTTCAGTTATTAAATGATCATTTGCTATGCCTACCGGGCCTTTCACTCCTAACAAGCCTCTCTTCTTCTGTCATGTTTGTCGTGGCCGAGTGGTTAAGGTGATGGGCTGGAAATTCTTTGGGATCTTCCTGCGCAGTTTTGAATCCTGCAGACAATGAAAATGCATTTTTCGACCCCTCCGGAGGTGGAAGTTTAGTCAATATGAGAAGTGAATAACTATCGTATTTTTAACATTCTGCAAAAACAGCTAGTTGATGAGATTTGCAAGAATCGCGCAATTTCACAGGTGGGACGCAAACAGGCAAAAAACAAATATCATCTCGGAACGCACAACGCGTCGGTCGTTGTCAGTGGATTGTATTGGCGGGAAGAGTATTGGCTGGCTAATCGAACTCGCCGTATCTAAAGTCAAGCCACAGGTCATAGGTGAGATCCCTTGATCTCATCTATCCCTAAAAAAAAAAAAAAACACGATTACGTTGAAAATAACCATTAAGCCATTTGTTAAGATTTCCCCCATGTGGACCTGTCACTCTTACCCTGATGGTTGCTGATACTTCTGGACAGTTTTTCGGTCTTATCTGAGGAATTATATAATTTATATCAGAATGGCCCTATTCTGAGGCCACTTTAGCGTTCATTCAATGACGATTTACTACGCTTTTCCCATTGAAGGCCATATTGAGGTTAAATCAATGACTGGAGTTTTTAATTGATAAAAACAAATGACTATTGAAAGTGCAAGTCAGTATCGTGCATTTACTGGTCTCTGTGGTGATTTTAGGAGGCTGTGCCTATTTCTACTTTTACCCCATACTCTTTAACCCGATACCTATGGCATGACGTTGGCCTGGGGGTAGGTTTATGACAGTCATAAATACCCCCCCTTTTCCTCTCTCGACCCTACTGATATGAGATTTGAAAATCCTTTGGTGAACATAGAGAGTCAGGGAACATCAGAAGGTGGGGGAAATGAATTGTATTCTGGTAATCTGACCAATTGAACATATGCGGTGGTACTTAATGAATATGATGTCATCTGAGACATTCTCATCAATGATAGGATGACATAAACTGTACAGTGGAACGTCTGCACATTGTAGTTATCGGATTCACATGGAATTGTTGTTCAATTTAAATGTTTGAATATGAAATTATTGGTGAAGAGATGAAATGTAATTTTACCTTCCAAATGAGAGATTTGGGTTTTCATAAGGTTAGGGCTCTGCTCAATCAGAAGAGACATGGGTTATAAAACTTTTCAAACACACCCTTCTCGCTCCACTATATAAAGCCTTGACGAAAATGTAACCTCTTGTTCCAAGTACGTGAGGTCTGCAGCCTCTGCGTTAAAAGGACTAACATGTCAACTACAGAACTAAGCCAACCTCAGCATGAGCTTTGGTTGCGAATGGTATGAACTTTGAACTGTTATTCACTACATGTGGGCTAGGAAAGAACAGACAGACTATCCCGTCTACCACACAACGACGTTACTACAACGTATCCAATTTACTACCAGATACATTCTTCAAAGGACAAAGGACTCGGTTGGGCAACACGGCCTTCCATCTACCACCAAACTACCGAAGCGCAGCTCAGAGTAAATATTTATTGCATTTTCCTTTTCCGAATGGGTGATAATTTAGAATGCATAAGATACTGTATTTACGATAGAGACATCGCTTCTCCCTTTGTTCTTCAGTCTTCCCGCTCTTTCACTCAAACTAATCCCCCTTTTCTTTGTGTAAACAGCTGTCATATCTGTTCCGCCCGCTAGGGATGTTTTCCTTTATGACGTAATTTGTAATCAAGGTATGATTAATTCTGTGTATATGTAATTATGTGTGATTAGTTCGGTTTTAGTAAATAAATAATTAAACCCAATTTTGTATTGCTGATTCAACTTGTTCATGAAGATATCTGAATGTTGTAAATTCTTGGTTGAGACTGAATTAAGGTGACGATCAGTATTGACTGCTATTGATGTAAAATATTACAAGATCTTTAAGAGTTTATTCGGAAGATAACAGCTCTATAAATATTTTTTCGTGGTGCCCCGATTCTCTAGTTAATTACATTTACATGATTAGCTCAATCAGGTAATATTAATTACGGCGAAAGGATTTGATATAATAGCATGTCATGTCACTTAATCCAGCATAGCCAAAGACACGACACCCAATTAATGTCCTGTAGTCAGGATGGCAGAGCGGTCTAAGGTGCTGCGTTCAGGTCAAAGCCTCCCCTGGAGGCGTGGGTTCAAAGCCCACTTCTTACACTTATTTAGCGCCTGTCATGCTGCTCGGCAGTAATAATAAGATGCTTAAATAACAACTTAACGCAATGAAATAATGTTATTGCATTATAATGAGTGACTACATTATCTTTATCTATACATGATCTATTACATGATCAAAGAAAATAAGTAAAGAGCCGAACTTAATAACAAATGAATCAAATCAAAGATTAAGATTAGTCACGTCCGCCGAATACAACGGGTATTACAGTGAAATGCTTACTTACAGGCTCTAACCACTAGTGCAAAAAATGTTTTATGTGAACAATAGGTAAGTAAAGAAATTAAACAACAGTAAAAGGCGGGGCTATAAAAGTAGCGAGGCTACATACAGACCCCGGTTAGTCAGGCTGATTGAGGTAGTATGTACATGTAGATATGGTTAAAGTGACTATGCATATATGATGAACAGAGAGTTGCAGAAGCGTAGAAGTGGGGTTGGCGGGTGGCGGGACACAATGCAGATAGCTTGGTTAGCCAATGTGTGGGAGCACTGGTTGGCCGGCCCAATTAAGGTAGTATGTACATGAATGTATAGTTAAATTGACTATGCGTATATGATAAACAGAGAGTAGCAGCAGCGTAAAAGAGGTTTTGGGTTGGGGGATCACACAATGCAAATAGTCCGGGTAGCCATTTTGACTACCTGTTCAGGAGTCTTATGACTTGGTGGTAAAAACTGTTGAGAAGCCTTTTTGTCCTAGACGTTGTTATGCAGGTGAATGAGGACCCAAAAGCGACTTGGCGAAAACAGAGTCTTTAATCCAGTAAAGTAAAATACAATCAAAAAACACAATTTCCACTCGTAATGACGAGAACAGACTGGAGACTCGATCTTGAACTGCAGGTTGCCTCGGGAAGGCACTTGAACTTAGCAGACTCAGACACCTGCTCACCACGCAGCATCTGAGGGAAACACGACACGACAGGGCGATACACAAACACAGCACGGTGAACAATAGACAAGGATCCGACAGGGCAGGAACGGAAAACAAGGGAAGAAATAGGGACTCTAATCAGGGAAAAGGATCGGGAACAGGTGTGGGAAGACTAAATGATTGATTAGGGGAATAGGAACAGCTGGGAGCAGGAACGGAACGATAGAGAGAGGAGAGAGAGGGAGGGGGAGAGAGAGGGATAGAAAAAGGGAACGAACCTAATAAGACCAGCAGGGGGAAACGAACAGAAGGGAAAGCATAATGACAAGACAATATATGACAAAACATGACAGTACCCCCACTCACCGAGCGCCTCCTGGCGCTCTCGAGGAGGAACACTGGCGGCAACGGAGGAAATCATAGATCAAACGGTCCAGTACGTCCCGAGAAAGAACCCAACTCCTCTCCTCAGGACCGTAACGAAAAACGATAAAAGGGATTCTAGGGTACTACTCTAAAAAAAAATGAGACACGGGTAGAGAACTGAAAGCTTTAGAGCAAACAGGACCAAACAGGCCAGGAGAGTAACAACTAGGGACAGACTGAGACACAGCAAGGGCAGAAACAAGAACAGGAGAGATGCGATGGCAGGGAACAGACTGAGACCCAGCAAGACCAGGAGCAGAAGCAGAAAAATACGCACAAGGGTGGACCCCATCGTCAGTATCGGAGCGCTGGGACAGAATGGCTCCCACGCCCACCCCGACGCGTCAACCTCAACAATAAACTGTTTAGTGACGTCAGGTGCAACAAGGATAGGAGCGGATGCAAACGCTTCTTAAAGAGATCAGAACAACAATCATACGACCGGTGAGGAGGAAGGGAGTTGGTTCTGGACCGACTGAAGACCGTGCGCAGACCATGATATTCCTCCGGCACTCCTGTCAAATCACCAGGTTCCTCCTGAGAAGAGGGGACAGAACAAACAGGAGAAATAGCAGACATTAAACACTTCACATGACAAGAAACGTTCCAGGAAAGGATAGAATTACTAGACCAATCAAAAGAAGGATTATGACACACTAGCCAGGGATGACCCAAAACAACAGGTGTAAAGGTGAACAAAAAATCAAAAAGAAATGGTCTCACTATGGTTACCAGATACAGTGAGGGTTAAAGGTAGTGTTTCATATAATATACTGGGGAGAGGACTACCATCCAAGGCAAACATGACCGTGGGCTCCCCTAAATGTCTGAGAGGAATGTCATGTTCCCGCGCCCAGGCTTCGTCCATAAAACAGCCCTCTGCCCCAGAGTCTATTAATGCACTGCAGGAAGCTGCCGATCCGGTCCAGCGTAGATGGACCGGTAAAGTAGTACATGTACTTGACGGAGAGGACCGTCTAGTAGCGCTTATCAGTCGCCCTCCGCTTACTGATGAGCTCTGGCCTTTAACTGGACATGAAATGACAAAATGACCAGCGGAACCGCAATAGAGACAGAGGCGGTTGGTGATTCTCCGTTCCCTCTCCTTAGTCGAGATGCGAATACCCCCAGCTGCATGGGCTCAACACCTGAGTCAGTGGGGAAAGACGGTAGTGTCGGAGAGAGGGAGACACAGTTAACGCGAGCTCTCTTCTATGAGCTCGGTGACGAAGATCTACCCGTCGTTCAATGCGAATAGCGAGTTCAATCAAAGAATCCACGCTGGATGGAACCTCCCGAGAGAGAATCTCATCCTTAACCTTAGCGTGGAGTCCCTCCAGAAAACGAGCGAGCAACGCCTGCTCGTTCCAGTTACTGGAGGCAGCAAGAGTGCGAAACTCTATAGAGTAATCCGTTATGGATCGATTACCTTGACATAGGGAAGACAGGGACCAGGAAGCTTCTTTCCCAAAAACTGAGCGATCAAAACCCTTATCATCTCCTCTTTAAAGTTCAGATAATTGTTAGTACACTCAGCGCTTGCCTCCCAGATAGCTGTGCCCCACTGCCGAGCCCGACCAGTAAGGAGTGATATGACGTAGGCAATCCGAGCTCTCTCTCTTGAGTATGTGTTGGGTTGAGAGAGAACACTATATCACACTGGGTGAGAAAGGAGCGGCACTCAGTGGGCTGCCCAGAATAACATGGTGGGTTATTAACCCTAGGTTCCGGAGGCTCGGAAGAACCGGAAGTAGCTGGTGACACGAGACGAAGACTCTGATACTGTCCTGAGAGGTCGGAGACCTGAGCGACCAGGGTCTCAACGGCTTGCCGAGCAGCAGACAATTCCTGCTCGTGTCTGCCGAGCATCGCTCCCTGGAACTCGAGAGTAGAGTAGAGAGAATCCATAGTCGCTGGGTCCATTCTTGGTCGGATCCTTCTGTTATGCAGGTGAATGAGGACCCAAAAGCGACTTGGCGAAAACAGAGTCTTTAATCCAGTAAAGTAAAATACAATCAAAAAACACAATTTCCACTCGTAATGACGAGAACAGACTGGAGACTCGATCTTGAACTGCAGGTTGCCTCGGGAAGGCACTTGAACTTAGCAGACTCAGACACCTGCTCACCACGCAGCATCTGAGGGAAACACGACACGACAGGGCGATACACAAACACAGCACGGTGAACAATAGACAAGGATCCGACAGGGCAGGAACGGAAAACAAGGGAAGAAATAGGGACTCTAATCAGGGAAAAGGATCGGGAACAGGTGTGGGAAGACTAAATGATTGATTAGGGGAATAGGAACAGCTGGGAGCAGGAACGGAACGATAGAGAGAGGAGAGAGAGGGAGGGGGAGAGAGAGGGATAGAAAAAGGGAACGAACCTAATAAGACCAGCAGGGGGAAACGAACAGAAGGGAAAGCATAATGACAAGACAATATATGACAAAACATGACAGACGTGGCACTCCGGTACCGCTTGCCAGGCGGTAGTAGAGAGAACAGTCTATGACTGGGGTGGCTGGGGTCTTTGACAATTTTTAGGGCCTTCCTCTGACACTGCCTGGTGTAGAGGTCCCGACACTGCCTGGTGTAGTGAAGTACTGGGGCTAAGCTAAGTACTTAGCCCCAGTGAAGTATGCAATACCCTCTGTAGTGCCTTGCTGTCAGAGGTCAAGCAATTGCCGTACCAGGCAGTGATGCAATCATTCAGGATGCTCTCTATGTTGCAGCTGTAGAACCCGAGGATCTCAGGACCCATTTCAAATCATTTTAGTTTCCTGAGGGGGAATAGGCTTTGTCGTGCCCTCTTCACGACTGTCTTGGTGTGTTTGGACCATTCTAGTTTGTTGTTGATGTGGACACCGAGGAACTTGAAGCTCTCAACCTTCTCCACTACAGCCCCGTCGATGAGAATGGGGCGTGCTCGGTCCTCCTTTTCCTGTAGTCCACAATCATCTCCGTAGTCTTGGTTACGTTGAGGGATAGGTTTTTATTCTGGCACCACACGGCCAGGTCTCTGACCTCCTCCCTATAGGCTGTCTCATCGTTGTCTATGCTCAGGCCTACCACTGTCGTGTGTCTGCAAACTTAATGATGGTGTTGGAGTCGTGCCTGTCCATGCAGTCGTGGGTGAACATGGAGTACAGGAGGGGACTGAGCACACACCCCTGTGGAGCTCCAGTGTTGAGGATCAGCGTGGCAGATGTGTTGCTACCTACCCTCACCACCTGGGGCGGCCCATCAGGAAGTCCAGGATCCAGTTGCAGAGGGAGTTGTTTAGTCCCAGGATCCTTAGCTTACTGATGAGCTTTGAGGGTACTATGGTGTTGAACGCTGAGCTGTAGTCATTGAATAGCATTCTCACATAAGTCTTCCTTTTGTCCAGGTGGGAAAGGGCAGTGTGGAGTGCAATAGAGATGGGATCATCTGTGGATCAGTTTGGGCGACATGCAAATTGGAGTAGGTCTAGGGTTTCTGGGATAATGGTGTTGATGTGAGCCATTACCAACCTTTCAAAGCACTTCATGGCTATGGACGTGAGTGCTACGGGTCTGTAGTCATTTAGGCAGGTTGCCTTTGTGTTCTTAGGCACAAGGACTATGGTGGTCTGCTTGAGACATGTTGGTATTACAGACTCAATCAGGGACAGGTTGAAAATGTCATTGAAGACACCTGCCAGTTGGTGAGCACATGCCCGAAGCACACGTCCTGGTAATCCGTCTGGCCCCGAAGCCTTGTGTATGTTGATCTGTTTAAAGGTCTTACTCACGTCGGCTACGGAGAGCGTGATCACACAGTCGTCCAGAACAGCTGATGCTCTCATGCATGCCTCAGTGTTGCTTGCCTCGAAGCGAGCATAGAAGGCATTTAGCTTGTCTGGTAGGTTCGTATCACTGGGCAGCTCGCAGTTGTGTTTCCCTTTGTAGTCTGTAATAGTTTGAAAGCCTTGCCACATAAGACGAGAGTCAGAGCCGGTGTAGTATGATTCAATCTTAGCCCTGTATTGACGCATTGCCTGTTTGATGGTTCGTCGCAGGGCATAGCAGGACATCTTGTAAGCTTCCGGGTTAGAGTCTAACACCTTGAAAGCGGCAGCTGGCTTCTGGTTGGGGTATGTACGTACAGTTTATCTGGGAACGACGTCCTTGATGCACTTATTGATAAAGCCAGTGATTGATGTGGTGTATTCCTCGAAGCCATCGGAAGAATCCCGGAACATGTTCCAGTCTGTGATAGCAAAACAGTCCTGAAGTTTAGCATCTGCTTCATCTGACCACATTTTTATGACCGAGGGGAACATTTCATGAAGGTATTGCATTATAATGAGTTACTACACTATCTGTCAGTTATTACATTATCATTTGCAGTAGGCTATGCCTGCCGGGACCTTCACTCCTAGCCAGTCTCCATCTTTAGTCATAGTTGTCTTGGCCAAGTCGTTAGGGAGATTGACTAGGAAACCATTGGGATCTTCCCACGCAGGTTTGAATCCTAAGGACTACGAGTAAGCATTATGTTGACCTCTCTCTAGGTGGAAATTTAGTCATGCTGGGCTCCCGAGTGGCTCAGTGGTCTAAGGCACTGCATCTCAGTGCTTGAGGCATCATTACAGACACAATTGCCCCGAATCACCATAGGATGGTGTTTCCGAATGTTTGGTTAACTCAGTGTATTGATTATGGCTTATCCATTAACATTAAAACTTCTTAGGGATAGCTTCCTTTTTCTGAATTTCCAGATGATTGACATGCCCAAAGTAAACTGCCTGTTACTCAGGCTCAGATGCTAGGATATGCATTTAATTGGTATCATAGGATAGAAAACACTCTGAAATTCCTAAAACTGTTAACATAATGTCTGTGAGTATAATATAACTATTATAGCAGGGGAAAACCCAATGGAAATCTATCCGGAATCTTTTTTTTAACGGTTACAGGCCATTTCAATGCTAGCCTATGGGTTATACAAATAGAAAGGACCCAGATTGTAGTTCCTATGGCTTCCACTAGATGTCAACAGTCTTTAGACATAGTTTCAGGCTTGTTGCTTGAAAAATGAACAAGTAGTTGTAGTTTTTCCAAGGTGTCTCTGTTACGTTCCCAGTTTATGTGTTGTAGTTTGTGTATTTGCAGGAAATGGCTTCCTGAAATCCCTCAAGCAGCTGATTGGTCGACTCCATGGCTAATTGGAGAGCTGACCCCGCCCCTCGTCAAGACGCAGCTGTCTCCAGTTACACATTCATTCTGAAGCTATATAAAAGCCAGTGTTCTGTTCAGGAAAGATTTTTCTGGGAGGTCATTGCAGAGATTTTGCTAGAGAGATTTGCTGGGAGGTCATTGCAGAGATTTTGCTAGAGAGATTTGCTGGGAGGTCATTGCAGAGATTTTGCTAGAGAGATTTTGCTAGAGATAGGAGAGGGGGGGGGCTTTGAGATTTACTTTCTTTGCTTTGGTTCCGTCCAGCCCCTTTTCCCCATATTACCGTGTAAAGGAATAAAGTCCTTGTAAACGGTACCACATTCTGCCTGTTGTCATTCTTACTTGCACCTACAGTCCATACTTTTTCACTTCATGGAGAGTTTAGTTGTAGCATGGTGTTGCGTTCCCTCTTCATAGAGGCGTGCGTAACATAACTCAGGGACAACAAATCCATAATGGTCAGCTATAGCTATAAGGTCTACTTTACAAAACCTCACCAAACAATCAATAGAGGGCGCTTCAAAAACTTGGAGATGGCTGATGCAGCCATCTTATACAATGCAGTCTCCTGAACACACTAACTAAACAAGTCATCTAAACTCACAACCTACCATCACACCTCAATCACTAACCACAGAGAGCTCAGAGAAGCAGGGTCCGGTGGGTTTAATGGTAAGATCCCGGATGAGCCCCCATTGTGTTGCGTTCCCTCTTCATAGAGGCGTGCGTAACAGTCTCTCATTAGAAAAGTAGTCTTGTTGGCACGTGAATGATGTGCGCACTCTTTGTTATTTATCTTCCCTATTGAACATACGATTCTCTGTCTTAAATATTATCGTTTATTTAGAGAATGGAGTACCTGAGGATTAATTAGAAACATTGTTTGACTTGTTTGGACAAACTTTACCAGTTACTCTTTTGATTCGTTTGTATGCATGTTGAACGAGTGGATTACTGAGATCATTGGCGCCAACTAAACATAATTTTTGGATATAAAGAAGGACTTTATCGAACAAAACGACCATTCATTGTGTAGCTCGGACCCTTGGGATTGCAAACAGAGGAAGATCTTCAAAGTTATGTGATGTATTTCATCGCTATTTGTGATTTTGTGAAGCCTGTGCTGGTTGAAAAAGTATTTTGATGTGGGCCGCTGTCATCAGATAATCGCATTGTATGCTTCCGCTGTAAAGCCTTTTTGAAATCAGACAACGCGGTTGGATTAACAAGAAACTAAGATTTTAAATGATGTAGGACACTTGTATGTTCATAAATGTTTAATAGTATGATTTTTGGATTTTGAATTTCGCGCTCTGCAATTTCACCGGATGTTGTCGTAGGTGTCATCAGGAAGGAGACTTGTATACCGCCCTGACAAATGAGGCCTGTGAGGAGTTCCGACATGCTATGCGCCGTCTGGCCCCAGCAAGTGCCGATGGAACCCAGTGCCCACTCTGTCCCAAGGTTTGTATTTTTTTATCAGCCCTAAATAACACAAAGCAAGATATCAATTGTGATGTCTCCCTCTTTTACAAACACAAATGATCTTTTAGAAACATCTCTGTTCCATTTTTGTCAAACAATCGTACAGACTAACAGACTTATGGTCTTTCATTTGATTTGTTTATTGGGATCTGACCTAACTGATGCACTTCTCCACCACGGGAAAAGATACGCCAGAGGCAACATTAGTACACTTGGAATTGTTATTAATTTACTTGATGCTGCTTGACTCTAGTGATGTTCCCAACAATACCTGTTTTTTTGTTTTAGTGGACTGCTACAGAGGCTTTCCCCAGCAATGGAAGTTGCAACAGAGGCAGAAAGGGAAATGGAAGAAATGGCACAGTCTCTTCCAGGTAAACCATTGTATCAATAATCTCATCATAGAATTTCAGTATTGATTAGAAATGTTGTCACATCTGTCACTGTTGTTATGGTTTAGGAACAACACTGGACACCATTAGGGATTGGGGCAGGAATGTCAGTGTCATCCTTGAGAGGCAAAAAACTGCTCTGTGCTGGGAGGAGAAATATGTTGCAATGCTCCAGCAACATACAATTGCAATGTATGTAATTCATTTCAAATGACTAAACAAAGTTGTTATTTTTTGGCATGCATTATTAATGTTGTAAATTGTATGCCCTCATTTTTTTCAGTACACAGCAGGAAAGTGGAGATGGAACAGCTGTTTGTCAGCTTGTGCAGATCTCGAGGTACTTCCTCAGTTAGTTTTTACCAGTGCAATTGTTAGATCAATTCATGCATTTGATCTCTCTTGACAAAGTAGTTAGAGCCTTTCTGATTACAGAAACCTCAAGACGATGGAGAGGAAGAACAGCATCCTCCATCGATGGTCCCACACCAGCAGTCGCTTCCAGACTGCAGAGTAACAGATTGAAGACCAATCTGGAGGGAACTTTCAGACTGGTGCTAGAATGGAGGTTCCTCTGTGACCCGATGAGAAAATATGCAAGTTATATACGGTATGTCATAACGTGCCCTTTTTGGGTGAGGATCATAGCCCTCTCTCCCGTTCTCTCTCCCCCTACCACAGTCATGAATACCTAAAACTCTTTACCCCACTCGGCCAAAATGAATCCCTTTGTTACCATGGAGAAAGACTTTGCAGTAGAGTAACATCAAAATGTTGAATAATTGAACAGTATTTCTGTATTCCAAGCAGTTGGAATGGCCCGTGGACACTTAAGGAACAGTCGTGTCAAGTTTGTTTCATTTGGTGACCTCATGAAGAACTGGAGACACACATTACTGTTTCTTTGTTTGTATACACTTCTCAATTATGGGGTTTGCATCTGAATGTTGTAATAAAATAAATGATTGAGTATAGGAATACTTTTGAAAAGATGAAATGTGATGTTAGCCTTCTGAATGAGAGTTTGGGTTTTCACAAAGTTTTAACTAGTCAGTGACCACACCCCGTGAGCACAGACATTTACATCGGCTTCATGGAACGCCCCTTTTCTATTAAAAGTATAAAACCCACTTCTGACAAAAATGGACTTTTGTCCAAAACATACTGTATGATGCTGGTGTGTGAAGTGGTTTCAACTACAACTCTACAAAAGGACGTGGGGTTCATCACCACGCTGAAATGGTGAAGAAATTTACAAACTAAAGACCAATTATTCAGGCTGCAGCTGTTTAAATACTTTAGTCTGGTAAACACATCCGATCTAAGACCATTTCCAAATGGTACTATGACGTATCCATTATAACAACCTACAACTACGGAAGACTTTGATTTCTGGGGAATGCAACCAGAGACTCTCTGGTGAACTATTATCTAGCAGACGGACCGGTGATGAAAGGGACAACAAAGGCATTGTAGATATGTAAATGGATGTAAATGGATTTTTCCATTGAACGAGCGGCTGTTCATGTTCAAAGTATTATCATTTCCATGAAGTGTAGTTATGAACTGTACTACAGTGGGGCCACTCTGAGTTTCCCACTCTTGGCCTGGCCCCACCCCTTTCCTTTGTCTATTAAGCCGTCATATCGTTAGCCCACTTGGGACTTTTCTCACAAGTCCTCAACTGGCAGCTTCATTAAATAGTACCCGCAAAACACCAGTCTCAAAGTCAATAGTGAAGAGGCGACTCTGGGATGCAGAGTTCCTCTGTCCAGTGTCTGTGTTCTTTTGCCCATCTTAATCTTTTCTTTTTATTGGCCAGTCTGAGATATGGCTACTTCTTTGCAACTCAGCATCCCGGAGTTGCCTCTTCACTCTTGACGTTGAGACTGGTGTTTTGCGGGTAATATTTAATGAAGCTGCCGGTTGAGAACTTGTGAGGCGTCTGTTTCTCAAACTAGACACTCTAATGTACTTGTCCTCTTGCTCAGTTGTCCACCAGGGCCTCCCACTCGTCTTTCTATTCTGGTTAACTTTCTGAACATTCGAGACGTGTAGCTCACTTGTCATTCCAATCTCCTTTGCATTAGCGTAGCCTCTTCTGTAGCCTGTCAACTATGTGTCTGTCTATCCCTGTTCTCTCCTCTCTGCACAGACCATACAAACGCTCCACACCGCGTGGCCGCGGCAACCCTAATCTGGTGGTCCCAGCGCGCACGACCCACGTGGAGTTCCAGGTCTCCGGTAGCCTCTGGAACTGCCGATCTGCGGTCAACAAGGCAGAGTTCATCTCAGCCTATGCCTCCCTCCAGTCCCTCGACTTCTTGGCACTGACGGAAACATGGATCACCACAGACAACACTGCTACTCCTACTGCTCTCTCTTCGTCCGCCCACGTGTTCTCGCACACCCCGAGAGCTTCTGGTCAGCGGGGTGGTGGCACCGGGATCCTCATCTCTCCCAAGTGGTCATTCTCTCTTTCTCCCCTTACCCATCTGTCTATCGCCTCCTTTGAATTCCATGCTGTCACAGTTACCAGCCCTTTCAAGCTTAACATCCTTATCATTTATCGCCCTCCAGGTTCCCTCGGAGAGTTCATCAATGAGCTTGATGCCTTGATAAGCTCCTTTCCTGAGGACGGCTCACCTCTCACAGTTCTGGGCGACTTTAACCTCCCCACGTCTACCTTTGACTCATTCCTCTCTGCCTCCTTCTTTCCACTCCTCTCCTCTTTTGACCTCACCCTCTCACCTTCCCCCCTACTCACAAGGCAGGCAATACGCTCGACCTCATCTTTACTAGATGCTGTTCTTCCACTAACCTCATTGCAACTCCCCTCCAAGTCTCCGACCACTACCTTGTATCCTTTTCCCTCTCGCTCTCATCGAACACCTCCCACACTGCCCCTACTCGGATGGTATCGCGCCGTCCCAACCTTCGCTCTCTCTCCCCCGCTACTCTCTCCTCTTCCATCCTATCATCTCTTCCCTCCGCTCAAACCTTCTCCAACCTATCTCCTGATTCTGCCTCCTCAACCCTCCTCTCCTCCCTCTCTGCATCCTTTGACTCTCTATGTCCCCTATCCTCCAGGCCGGCTCGGTCCTTCCCTCCCGCTCCGTGGCTCGATGACTCATTGCGAGCTCACAGAACAGGGCTCCGGGCAGCCGAGCGGAAATGGAGGAAAACTCGCCTCCCTGCGGACCTGGCATCCTTTCACTCCCTCCTCTCTACATTTTCCTCCTCTGTCTCTGCTGCTAAAGCCACTTTCTACCACGCTAAATTCCAAGCATCTGCCTCTAACCCTAGGAAGCTCTTTGCCACCTTCTCCTCCCTCCTGAATCCCCCCCCTCCTCCCTCTCTGCAGATGACTTCGTCAACCATTTTGAAAAGAAGGTCGACGACATCCGATCCTCGTTTGCTAAGTCAAACGACACCGCTGGTTCTGCTCACACTGCCCTACCCTGTGCTCTGACCTCTTTCTCCCCTCTTTCTCCAGATGAAATCTCGCGTCTTGTGACGGCCGGCCGCCCAACAACCTGCCCGCTTGACCCTATCCCCTCCTCTCTTCTCCAGACCATTTCCGGAGACCTTCTCCCTTACCTCACCTCGCTCATCAACTCATCCCTGACCGCTGGCTATGTCCCTTCCGTCTTCAAGAGAGCGAGAGTTGCACCCCTTCTGAAAAAACCTACACTCGATCCCTCCGATGTCAACAATTACAGACCAGTATCCCTTCTTTCTTTTCTCTCCAAAACTCTTGAACGTGCCGTCCTTGGCCAGTTCTCCCACTATCTCTCTCTGAATGACCTTCTTGATCCAAATCAGTCAGGTTTCAAGACTAGTCATTCAACTGAGACTGCTCTCCTCTGTATCACGGAGGCGCTCCGCACTGCTAAAGCTAACTCTCTCTCCTCTGCTCTCATCCTTCTAGATCTATCGGTTGCCTTCGATACTGTGAACCATCAGATCCTCCTCTCCACCCTCTCCGAGTTGGGCATCTCCCGGCGCGGCCCACGCTTGGATTGCGTCCTACCTGACAGGTCGCTCCTACCAGGTGGCGTGGCGAGAATCTGTCTCCTCACCACGCGCTCTCACCACTGGTGTCCCCCAGGGCTCTGTTCTAGGCCCTCTCCTATTCTCGCTATACACCAAGTCACTTGGCTCTGTCATAACCTCACATGGTCTCTCCTATCATTGCTATGCAGACGACACACAACTAATCTTCTCCTTTCCCCTTCTGATGACCAGGTGGCGAATCGCATCTCTGCATGTCTGGCAGACATATCAGTGTGGATGACGGATCACCACCTCAAGCTGAACCTCGGCAAGACGGAGCTGCTCTTCCTCCCGGGGAAGGACTGCCCGTTCCATGATCTCGCCATCACGGTTGACAACTCCATTGTGTCCTCCTCCCAGAGCGCTAAGAACCTTGGCGTGATCCTGGACAACACCCTGTCGTTCTCAACCAACATCAAGGCGGTGGCCCGTTCCTGTAGGTTCATGCTCTACAACATCCGCAGAGTACTACCCTGCCTCACACAGGAAGCGGCGCAGGTCCTAATCCAGGCACTTGTCATCTCCCGTCTGGATTACTGCAACTCGCTGTTGGCTGGGCTCCCTGCCTGTGCCATTAAACCCTTCAACTCATCCAGAACGCCGCAGCCCGTCTGGTGTTCAACCTTCCCAAGTTCTCTCACGTCACCCCGCTCCTCCGTTCTCTCCACTGGCTTCCAGTTGAAGCTCGCATCCACTACAAGACCATGGTGCTTGCCTACGGAGCTGTGAGGGGAACGGCACCTCAGTACCTCCAGGCTCTGATCAGGCCCTACACCCAAACAAGGGCACTGCGTTCATCCACCTCTGGCCTGCTCGCCTCCCTACCACTGAGGAAGTACAGCTCCCGCTCAGCCCAGTCAAAACTGTTCGCTGCTCTGGCCCCCAATGGTGGAACAAACTCCCTCACGACGCCAGGACAGCGGAGTCAATCACCACCTTCCGGAGACACCTGAAACCCCACCTCTTTAAGGAATACCTAGGATAGGATAAGTATTCCCTCTCACCCCCCCCCTTTAAGATTTAGATGCACTATTGTAAAGTGACTGTTCCACTGGATGTCATAAGGTGAACGCACCAATTTGTAAGTCGCTCTGGATAAGAGCGTCTGCTAAATGACTTAAATGTAAAAAAAAAAAAAAAAAAAATGGGGGCAGCACGCTTCCGCTGGGCTACTCTGCTTCCTTCCACCCCTGTATAATGGAACTGAGACATGCCCATGAAACAACACATTTAAAAAAAATGTTGTTCGCACTTAAAATCTAAAAATAAACTGATTAGCAGAGGATGGTTTCGATCCATCGACCTCTGAGTTATGGGCCCAGCACGCTTCCGCTGCGCCACTCTGCTCTCAGCCACTTAAGAAAAGACTAGAACTCACAATCCATGGCTTAGGAGGCCAGTGTCTTAGGCTACTGGGGTACTGTGTAAACAGTATGACCAATACGAACTGTTGGAAGAGGTAAAATAAATGTATATTGGCACTGAGACATGCCCATGAAACGACACATTTTTTAAATTTTAAAAAGAAACTGTTTAGCAGTGGATGGTTTCGATCCATCGACCTCTGGGTTATGGGCACAGCACGCTTCCGCTGCGCCACTCTGCTTCCATCCACCCCAGATGGGACTTGACCCCACAATCCCTGGCTTAGAAGGCCAGTTTTAGATTTGCTAACTTCTTAGTAATGACTCGGGACGTCGGTTTTGATAAGAAAGCTTCTTTTAGTAAGAATACTTGGTTACGTTACATTTAACAACAATGGTTGTGGTACAGAGCAATGCAGGTAAGATGCTGTCGTAAAATCAGCTACAATCACCCAACACCTGCACATAATTGGCGCGTTATCACTCATTCCTCTCGCAAGGCATTCTGGGACTTGCAGTCAAAAAAGCATAATTCAACACAACCCAATACAATTACATATGCAAATAAATCTAAAGAATTATCTCAAATATCTCAGCTCAAAGAATGAACTTAAACATTAACTCAAACACATTAAAGTTACAACATCCAGTGCCTTATCCAGTAGGCCACTGGGGCACTGTTTACCTGCTGCAAACAGTACGAACTGATAGAAGCAGTAAAAACAATGTGTACTGGATAGCACTGAGAGACGCAAATGAAATTTAGCTTTCTCATTTCTGTTTGCGTTTCATTTTTAAAAAACAAACAGTTTAGCAGAGGATCGACCTCTGGGTTATGGGCCCAGCACGCTTCCGCTGCGCCACTCTGCTCTCAGCCACTTAAGAAAAGACTAGAACTCACAATCCATGGCTTAGGAGGCCAGTGTCTTAGGCCACTGGGGTACTGTGTAAACAGTATGACCAATACGAACTGTTGGAAGAGGTCAAAAAAATGTATATTGGCACTGAGACATGCCCATGAAACGACACATTTTTAAAAATGTTGTTCGCACTTAAAATCTAAAAAGAAACTGTTTAGCAGAGGATGGTTTCAATCCATCGACCTCTGGGTTATGGGCCCAGCACGCTTCCGCTGCGCCACTCTGCTTCCTTCCACCCCAGATGGGACTTGAACCCACAATCCCTGGCTTAGGAGGCCAGTGTCTTAGGCCACTGGGGTACTGTGTAAACAGCAAACAGTACGAACTGTTAGAAGCAGTAAAAACAATGTGTACTGGATAGCACTGAGACATGCAAATAAATTTAGCTTTCTCATTTCTGTTTGCGTTTCATTTTTAAAAACAAACAGTTTAGCAGAGGATGGTTTCGATCCATCGACCTCTGGGTTATGGGCCCAGCACGCTTCCGCTGCGCCACTCTGCTCTCAGCCACTTAAGAAAAGACTAGAACTCACAATCCATGGCTTAGGAGGCCAGTGTCTTAGGCCACTGGGGTACTGTGTAAACAGTATGACCAATACGAACTGTTGGAAGGGTCAAAAAAATGTATATTGGAACTGAGACATGCCCATGAAACGACACATTTTTTTAAAAATTTTGTTCGCACTTAAAATCTAAAAAGAAACTGTTTAGCAGAGGATGGTTTCGATCCATCGACCTCTGGGTTATGGGCCCAGCACGCTTCCGCTGCGCCACTCTGCTCTCAGCCACTTAAGAAAAGACTAGAACTCACAATCCATGGCTTAGGAGGCCAGTGTCTTAGGCCACTGGGGTACTGTGTAAACAGTATGACCAATACGAACTGTTGGAAGAGGTAAAAAAAATGTATAATGGCACTGAGACATGCCCATGAAACGACACATTTTTAAAAAAAATTTTGTTTGCACTTAAAATCTAAAAAGAAACTGTTTAGCAGAGGATGGTTTCGATCCATCGACCTCTGGGTTATGGGCCCAGCACGCTTCCGCTGCGCCACTCTGCTTCCTTCCACCCCAGATGGGACTTGCCACAATCTGGCTTAGGAGGCCTCATTAGGCCACATGCAAACAGTACGAACTGATAGAAGCAGTAAAAACAATGTGTACTGGATAGCACTGAGACATGCCCATGAAATGAAATTTTTAAAAAATTTCTGTTTGCGTTTCATTTTTAAAAACAAACAGTTTAGCAGAGGATGGTTTCGATCCATCGACCTCTGGGTTATGGGCCCAGCACGCTTCCGCTGCGCCACTCTGCTCTCAGCCACTTAAGAAAAGAACTCACTCCATGGCTTAGGAGGCCAGTGTCTTAGGCCACTGGGGTACTGTGTAAACAGTATGACCAATACGAACTGTTGGAAGAGGTCAAAAAAATGTATAATGGAACTGAGACATGCCCATGAAACGACACATTTTTTAAAAATTTTGTTCGCTCTTAAAATCTAAAAAGAAACTGTTCAGCAGAAGATGGTTTCGATCCATCGACCTCTGGGTTATGGGCCCAGCACGCTTCCGCTGCGCCACTCTGCTCTCAGCCCACTTAAGAAAAGACTAGAACTCACAATCCATGGCTTAGGAGGCCAGTGTCTTAGGCCACTGGGGTACTGTGTAAACAGTATGACCAATACGAACTGTTGGAAGGGTAAAAAAATGTATAATGGAACTGAGACATGCCCATGAAACGACACATTTTTAAATTTTTTGTTTGCACTTAAAATCTAAAAAGAAACTGTTTAGCAGAGGATGGTTTCGATCCATCGACCTCTGGGTTATGGGCCCAGCACTTCCGCTGCGCCACTCTGCTTCCTTCCACCCCAGATGGGACTTGAACCACAATCCCTGGCTTTGGGGCACTGTTTACCTTCTGCAAACAGTACTTAACTGATAGAAATCTACTGGATAGCACTGAAAAACAAACTTTTTCATTTCTGTTTGCAGAGGATGGTTTCGATCCATCGACCTCTGGGTTATGGGCCCAGCACGCTTCCGCTGCGCCACTCTGCTCTCAGCCACTTAAGAAAAGACTGGAACTCACAATCCATGGCTTAGGAGGCCAGTGTCTTAGGCCACTGGGGTACTGTGTAAACAGTATGACCAATACGAACTGTTGGAAGAGGTCAAAAAATGTATAATGGAACTGAGACATGCCCATGAAACGACACATTTTTTAAAAATTTTGTTCGCACTTAAAATCTAAAAAAACTGTTTAGCAGAGGATGGTTTCGATCCATCGACCTCTGGGTTATGGGCCCAGCACGCTTCCGCTGCGCCACTCTGCTCTCAGGCACTTAAGAAAAGACTAGAACTCACAATCCATGGCTTAGGAGGCCAGTGTCTTAGGCCACTGGGGTACTGTGTAAACAGTATGACCAATACGAACTGTTGGAAGAGGTAAAAAAATGTATAATGGAACTGAGACATGCCCATGAAACGACACATTTTAAAAAAAAAATTTGTTTGCACTTAAAATCTAAAAAGAAACTGTTTAGCAGAGGATGGTTTCGATCCATCGACCTCTGGGTTATGGGCCCAGCACGCTTCCGCTGCGCCACTCTGCTCTCAGGCACTTAAGAAAAGACTAGAACTCACAATCCATGGCTTAGGAGGCCAGTGTCTTAGGCCACGGGGTACTGTGTAAACAGTATGACCAATACGAACTGTTGGAAGAGGTCAAAAAAATGTATAATGGCACTGAGACAAATGCCCATGAAACGACACATTTAAAAAAATTTTGTTCGCACTTAAAATCTAAAAAGAAACTGTTTAGCAGAGGACATCCATCGACCTTGGGTTATGGGCCCAGCACGCTTCCGCTGCGCCACTCTGCTTCCTTCCACCCCAGATGGGACTTTGGCTTAGGAGGCCAGTGCCTTATCCATTAGGCCAAATCTACGAACTGAAAAGCAGTAAAAACAATGTTTGGATAGCACTGAGAGGCAAATGGCTTTCTCATTTCTGTTTGCGTTTCATTTTTAAAAACAAACAGTTTAGCAGAGGATGGTTTCGATCCATCGACCTCTGGGTTATGGGCCCAGCACGCTTCCGCTGCGCCACTCTGCTCTCAGCCACTTAAGAAAAGACTAGAACTCACAATCCATGGCTTAGGAGGCCAGTGTCTTAGGCCACTGGGGTACTGTGTAAACAGTATGACCAATACGAACTGTTGGAAGAGGTCAAAAAAATGTATAATGGAACTGAGACATGCCCATGAAACGACACATTTAAAAAAAAAATTTTGTTCGCACTTAAAATCTAAAAAGAAACTGTTTAGCAGAGGATGGTTTCGATCCATCGACCTCTGGGTTATGGGCCCAGCACGCTTCCGCTGCGCCACTCTGCTCTCAGCCACTTAAGAAAAGACTAGAACTCACAATCCATGGCTTAGGAGGCCAGTGTCTTAGGCCACTGGGGTACTGTGTAAACAGTATGACCAATACGAACTGTTGGAAGAGGTCAAAAAAATGTATAATGGAACTGAGACATGCCCATGAAACGACACATTTTTAAAAAAAATTTTGTTCGCACTTAAAATCTAAAAAGAAACTGTTTAGCAGAGGATGGTTTCGATCCATCGACCTCTGGGTTATGGGCCCAGCACGCTTCCGCTGCGCCACTCTGCTCTCAGCCACTTAAGAAAAGACTAGAACTCACAATCCATGGCTTAGGAGGCCAGTGTCTTAGGCCACTGGGGTACTGTGTAAACAGTATGACCAATACGAACTGTTGGAAGAGGTAAAAAAATGTACTGAGACATGCCCATGGACACATTTAAAAAAATTTTGTTGCACTTAAAATCTAAAAAGAAACTGTTTAGCAGAGGATGGTTTCGATCCATGACCTCTGGGTTATGGGCCCAGCAACTCTGCTTCCTTCCACCCCATTTTTTAGGAAAATTAGGCCACTTGTTGCAAACAGTACGAACTAGAAGCAGTAAAATCTAAAAAAAAGCTTTCTCATTTCTGTTTGCGTTTCATTTTTAAAAACAAAAAGTTTAGCAGAGGATGGTTTCGATCCATCGACCTCTGGGTTATGGGCCCAGCACGCTTCCGCTGCGCCACTCTGCTCTCAGGCACTTAAGAAAAGACTAGAACTCACAATCCATGGCTTAGGAGGCCAGTGTCTTAGGCCACTGGGGTACTGTGTAAACAGTATGACCAATACGAACTGTTGGAAGGGTCAAAAAAATGTATAATGGAACTGAGACATGCCCATGAAACGACACATTTTTAAAAAAAATGTTGTTCGCACTTAAAATCTAAAAAGAAACTGTTTAGCAGAGGATGGTTTCGATCCATCGACCTCTGGGTTATGGGCCCAGCACGCTTCCGCTGCGCCACTCTGCTCTCAGCCACTTAAGAAAAGACTAGAACTCACAATCCATGGCTTAGGAGGCCAGTGTCTTAGGCCACTGGGGTACTGTGTAAACAGTATGACCAATACGAACTGTTGGAAGGGGTCAAAAAAAAATGTATATTGGCACTGAGACATGCCCATGAAACGACACATTTTAAAAAAAATTTTGTTCGCACTTAAAATCTAAAAAGAAACTGTTTAGCAGAGGATGGTTTCGATCCATCGACCTCTGGGTTATGGGCCCAGCACGCTTCCGCTGCGCCACTCTGCTCTCAGGCACTTAAGAAAAGACTAGAACTCACAATCCATGGCTTAGGAGGCCAGTGTCTTAGGCCACTGGGGTACTGTGTAAACAGTATGACCAATACGAACTGTTGGAAGGGGTAAAAAAAATGTATAATGGAACTGAGACATGCCCATGAAACGACACATTTTTAAAAAAAAAATTTTGTTCGCACTTAAAATCTAAAAAGAAACTGTTTAGCAGAGGATGGTTTCGATCCATCGACCTCTGGGTTAACTCTGCTTCCTTCCACCCCAGATGGGACTTGAACCCACAATCCCTGGCTTAGGAGGCCAGTGCCTTATCCATTAGGCCACTGGGGCACTGTTTACCTCTGCAAACAGTACGAACTGATAGAAGCAGTAAAAACAATGTGTACTGGATAGCACTGAGACGCAAATGAAATTTAGCTTTTCATTTCTGTTTGCGTTTCATTTTTAAAAACAAACAGTTTAGCAGAGGATGGTTTCGATCCATCGACCTCTGGGTTATGGGCCCAGCACGCTTCCGCTGCGCCACTCTGCTCTCAGCCACTTAAGAAAAGACTAGAACTCACAATCCATGGCTTAGGAGGCCAGTGTCTTAGGCCACTGGGGTACTGTGTAAACAGTATGACCAATACGAACTGTTGGAAGAGGTCAAAAAAATGTATAATGGAACTGAGACATGCCCATGAAACGACACATTAAAAAAAAATTTTTTTGCACTTAAAATCTAAAAAGAAACTGTTTAGCAGAGGATGGTTTCGATCCATCGACCTCTGGGTTATGGGCCCAGCACGCTTCCGCTGCGCCACTCTGCTCTCAGCCACTTAAGAAAAGACTAGAACTCACAATCCATGGCTTAGGAGGCCAGTGTCTTAGGCCACTGGGGTACTGTGTAAACAGTATGACCAATACGAACTGTTGGAAGAGGTAAAAAAATGTATAATGGAACTGAGACATGCCCATGAAACGACACGCACTTAAAATCTAAAAAGAAACTGTTTAGCAGAGGATTTTCGATCCATCGACCTCTGGGTTATGTTGCTGCGCCACTCTGCGCCTTAAAATCTAAAAAGCCTTATCCATTAAACTGTTTAGCAGAAGGTAAAAACAATGTGTATTAGCACTGAGAGACGCAAATGAAATTTAGCTTTCTCATTTCTGTTTGCGTTTCATTTAAAAAAAACAAACAGTTTAGCAGAGGATGGTTTCGATCCATCGACCTCTGGGTTATGGGCCCAGCACGCTTCCGCTGCGCCACTCTGCTCTCAGCCACTTAAGAAAAGACTAGAACTCACAATCCATGGCTTAGGAGGCCAGTGTCTTAGGCCACTGGGGTACTGTGTAAACAGTATGACCAATACGAACTGTTGGAAGAGGTCAAAAAAATGTATAATGGAACTGAGACATGCCCATGAAACGACACATTTTTTAATATTTTTTGTTCGCACTTAAAATCTAAAAAGAAACTGTTTAGCAGAGGATGGTTTCGATCCATCGACCTCTGGGTTATGGGCCCAGCACGCTTCCGCTGCGCCACTCTGCTCTCAGCCACTTAAGAAAAGACTAGAACTCACAATCCATGGCTTAGGAGGCCAGTGTCTTAGGCCACTGGGGTACTGTGTAAACAGTATGACCAATACGAACTGTTGGAAGAGGTCAAAAAAATGTATAATGGAACTGAGACATGCCCATGAAACGACACATTTTTTAAAAATTTTGTTCGCACTTAAAATCTAAAAAGAAACTGTTTAGCAGAGGATGGTTTCGATCCATCGACCTCTGGGTTATGGGCCCAGCACGCTTCCGCTGCGCCACTCTGCTCTCAGGCACTTAAGAAAAGACTAGAACTCACAATCCATGGCTTAGGAGGCCAGTGTCTTAGGCCACTGGGGTACTGTGTAAACAGTATGACCAATACGAACTGTTGGAAGGGTAAAAAAAATGTATAATGGAACTGAGACATGCCCATGAAACGACACATTTTTAAAAAAAATTTTGTTCGCACTTAAAATCTAAAAAGAAACTGTTTAGCAGAGGATGGTTTCGATCCATCGACCTCTGGGTTATGGGCCCAGCACGCTTCCGCTGCGCCACTCTGCTCTCAGGCACTTAAGAAAAGACTAGAACTCACAATCCATGGCTTAGGAGGCCAGTGTCTTAGGCCACTGGGGTACTGTGTAAACAGTATGACCAATACGAACTGTTGGAAGAGGTAAAAAAAATGTATAATGGAACTGAGACATGCCCATGAAACGACACATTTAAAAAAAAATGTTGTTCGCACTTAAAATCTAAAAAGAAACTGTTTAGCAGAGGATGGTTTCATCCATCGACCTCTGGGTTATGGGCCCAGTTTGCGCCACTCTGCTTCCTTCCACCCCAGATGGGACTTGAACCCACAATCCCTGGCTTAGGAGGCCAGTGCCTTATCCATTAGGCCACTAAAAAAGCAAACAGTACGAACTGATAGAAGCAGTAAAAACAATGTGTACTGGATAGCACTGAGAGGAGCTTTCTCATTTCTGTTTGTTTCATTTTTAAAAACAAACAGTTTAGCAGAGGATGGTTTCGATCCATCGACCTCTGGGTTATGGGCCCAGCACGCTTCCGCTGCGCCACTCTGCTCTCAGCCACTTAGGAAAAGACTAGAACTCACAATCCATGGCTTAGGAGGCCAGTGTCTTAGGCCACTGGGGTACTGTGTAAACAGTATGACCAATACGAACTGTTGGAAGAGGTAAAAAAAATGTATATTGGCACTGAGACATGCCCATGAAACGACACATTTTTTAAAAAAAAAATTTTGTTCGCACTTAAAATCTAAAAAGAAACTGTTTAGCAGAGGATGGTTTCGATCCATCGACCTCTGGGTTATGGGCCCAGCACGCTTCCGCTGCGCCACTCTGCTCTCAGCCACTTAAGAAAAGACTAGAACTCACAATCCATGGCTTAGGAGGCCAGTGTCTTAGGCCACTGGGGTACTGTGTAAACAGTATGACCAATACGAACTGTTGGAAGGGGTCAAAAAAATGTATAATGGAACTGAGACATGCCCATGAAACGACACATTTTTAAAAAAAATGTTGTTCGCACTTAAAATCTAAAAAGAAACTGTTTAGCAGAGGATGGTTTCGATCCATCGACCTCTGGGTTATGGGCCCAGCACGCTTCCGCTGCGCCACTCTGCTCTCAGCCACTTAACAAAAGACTGGAACTCACAATCCATGGCTTAGGAGGCCAGTGTCTTAGGCCACTGGGGTACTGTGTAAACAGTATGACCAATACGAACTGTTGGAAGGGGTGGAACTGAGAAAAAATGTATAAAATCTGAAACTGAGACATGCCCTGGGTTATGAAACTGACACATTTTTTAAAAATTGCCACTTGTTGCACGAACTTAAAAAAATCTAAAAAGAAATGTAAAAAAAATTTCTGTTTGCGTTTAATTTTTAAAAACAAACTGTTTAGCAGAGGATGGTTTCGATCCATCGACCTCTGGGTTATGGGCCCAGCACGCTTCCGCTGCGCCACTCTGCTCTCAGCCACTTAAGAAAAAAAAAGACTAGAACTCACAATCCATGGCTTAGGAGGCCAGTGTCTTAGGCCACTGGGGTACTGTGTAAACAGTATGACCAATACGAACTGTTGGAAGAGGTAAAAAAATGTATAATGGAACTGAGACATGCCCATGAAACGACACATTTAAAAAAAATTTTGTTCGCACTTAAAATCTAAAAAGAAACTGTTTAGCAGAGGATGGTTTCGATCCATCGACCTCTGGGTTATGGGCCCAGCACGCTTCCGCTGCGCCACTCTGCTCTCAGGCACTTAAGAAAAGACTAGAACTCACAATCCATGGCTTAGGAGGCCAGTGTCTTAGGCCACTGGGGTACTGTGTAAACAGTATGACCAATACGAACTGTTGGAAGGGGTAAAAAAAAAAATGTATAATGGAACTGAGACATGCCCATGAAACGACACATTTTTTAAAAAATGTTGTTCGCACTTAAAATCTAAAAAGAAACTGTTTAGCAGAGGATGGTTTCGATCCATCGACCTCTGGGTTATGGGCCCAGACGCTTCCGCTGCGCCACTCTGCTCTCAGCCACTTAGAAAAGACTAGAACTCACAATCCATGGCTTAGGAGGCCAGTGTCTTAGGCCACTGGGGTACTGTGTAAACAGTATGACCAATACGAACTGTTGGAAGGGGTAAAAAAATGTATAATGGAACTGAGACATGCCCATGAAACGACACATTTTAAAAAAAATTTTGTTCGCACTTAAAATCTAAAAAGAAACTGTTTAGCAGAGGATGGTTTGATCCATCGACCTCTGGGTTATGGGCCCAGCACGCTTCCGCTGCGCCACTCTGCTCCTTCCACCCCAGATGGGACTTGAACCCACAATCCCTGGCTTAGGAGGCCAGTGCCTTATCCATTAGGCCACTGGGGCACTGTTTACCTGCTGCAAACAGTACGAACTGATAGAAGCAGTAAAAAAATGTGTACTGGATAGCACTGAGAGACGCAAATGAAATTTACTTTTCATTTCTGTTTGCGTTTCATTTTAGTTTAGCAGAGGATGGTTTCGATCCATCGACCTCTGGGTTATGGGCCCAGCACGCTTCCGCTGCGCCACTCTGCTCTCAGCCACTTAACAAAAGACTGGAACTCACAATCCATGGCTTAGGAGGCCAGTGTCTTAGGCCACTGGGGTACTGTGTAAACAGTATGACCAATACGAACTGTTGGAAGAGGTAAAAAAATGTATAATGGAACTGAGACATGCCCATGAAACGACACATTTAAAAAAAAATTTGTTCGCACTTAAAATCTAAAAAGAAACTGTTTAGCAGAGGATGGTTTCGATCCATCGACCTCTGGGTTATGGGCCCAGCACGCTTCCGCTGCGCCACTCTGCTCTCAGCCACTTAAGAAAAGACTAGAACTCACAATCCATGGCTTAGGAGGCCAGTGTCTTAGGCCACTGGGGTACTGTGTAAACAGTATGACCAATACGAACTGTTGGAAGAGGTAAAAAAAATGTATATTGGAACTGAGACATGCCCATGAAACGACACATTTTTTAAAAAATTTTGTTTGCACTTAAAATCTAAAAAGAAACTGTTTAGCAGAGGATGGTTTCGATCCATCGACCTCTGGGTTATGGGCCCAGCACGCTTCCGCTGCGCCACTCTGCTCTCAGGCACTTAGAAAAGACTAGAACTCACAATCCATGGCTTAGGAGGCCAGTGTCTTAGGCCACTGGGGTACTGTGTAAACAGTATGACCAATACGAACTGTTGGAAGGGGTCAAAAAAATGTATAATGGAACTGAGACATGCCCATGAAACGACACATTTAAAAAAAATGTTGTTCGCACTTAAAATCTAAAAAGAAACTGTTTAGCAGAGGATGGTTTCGATCCATCGACCTCTGGGTTATGGGCCCAGCACGCTTCCGCTGCGCCACTCTGCTTCCTTCCACCCCAGATGGGACTTGAACCCACAATCCCTGGCTTAGGAGGCCAGTGCCTTATCCATTAGGCCACTGGGGCACTGTTTACCTGCTGCAAACAGTACGAACTGATAGAAGCAGTAAAAACAATGTGTACTGGATAGCACTGAGAGACGCAAATGAAATTTAGCTTTCTCATTTCTGTTTGCGTTTAATTTTTAAAAACAAACAGTTTAGCAGAGGATGGTTTCGATCCATCGACCTCTGGGTTATGGGCCCAGCACGCTTCCGCTGCGCCACTCTGCTCTCAGCCACTTAAGAAAAGACTAGAACTCACAATCCATGGCTTAGGAGGCCAGTGTCTTAGGCCACTGGGGTACTGTGTAAACAGTATGACCAATACGAACTGTTGGAAGAGGTCAAAAAAATGTATAATGGAACTGAGACATGCCCATGAAACGACACATTTAAAAAAAATTTTGTTCGCACTTAAAATCTAAAAAGAAACTGTTTAGCAGAGGATGGTTTCGATCCATCGACCTCTGGGTTATGGGCCCAGCACGCTTCCGCTGCGCCACTCTGCTCTCAGGCACTTAAGAAAAGACTAGAACTCACAATCCATGGCTTAGGAGGCCAGTGTCTTAGGCCACTGGGGTACTGTGTAAACAGTATGACCAATACGAACTGTTGGAAGAGGTAAAAAAATGTATAATGGAACTGAGACATGCCCATGAAACGACACATTTTAAAAAAAATTTTGTTCGCACTTAAAATCTAAAAAAACTGTTTAGCAGAGGATGGTTTCGATCCATCGACCTCTGGGTTATGGGCCCAGCACGCTTCCGCTGCGCCACTCTGCTCTCAGGCACTTAAGAAAAGACTAGAACTCACAATCCATGGCTTAGGAGGCCAGTGTCTTAGGCCACTGGGGTACTGTGTAAACAGTATGACCAATACGAACTGTTGGAAGAGGTAAAAAAAATGTATAATGGAACTGAGACATGCCCATGAAACGACACATAAAAAAAAAATTTTGTTCGCACTTAAAATCTAAAAAGAAACTGTTTAGCAGAGGATGGTTTCGATCCATCGACCTCTGGGTTATGGCCAGCACGCTTCCGCTGCGCCACTCTGCTCCTTCCACCCCAGATGGGACTTGAACCCACAATCCCTGGCTTAGGAGGCCAGTGCCTTATCCATTAGGCCACTGGGGCACTGTTTACCTGCTGCAAACAGTACGAACTGATAGAAGCAGTAAAAACAATGTGTACTGGATAGCACTGAGAGACGCAAATGAAATTTAGCTTTCTCATTTTGTTTGCGTTTAATTTCTAAAAACAAACAGTTTAGCAGAGGATGGTTTCGATCCATCGACCTCTGGGTTATGGGCCCAGCACGCTTCCGCTGCGCCACTCTGCTCTCAGCCACTTAGAAAAGACTAGAACTCACAATCCATGGCTTAGGAGGCCAGTGTCTTAGGCCACTGGGGTACTGTGTAAACAGTATGACCAATACGAACTGTTGGAAGGGTAAAAAAAATGTATAATGGAACTGAGACATGCCCATGAAACGACACATTTAAAAAAAATGTTGTTCGCACTTAAAATCTAAAAAGAAACTGTTTAGCAGAGGATGGTTTCGATCCATCGACCTCTGGGTTATGGGCCCAGCACGCTTCCGCTGCGCCACTCTGCTCTCAGGCACTTAGGAAAAGACTAGAACTCACAATCCATGGCTTAGGAGGCCAGTGTCTTAGGCCACTGGGGTACTGTGTAAACAGTATGACCAATACGAACTGTTGGAAGGGGTCAAAAAAATGTATAATGGAACTGAGACATGCCCATGAAACGACACATTTTAAAAAAATGTTGTTCGCACTTAAAATCTAAAAAGAAACTGTTTAGCAGAGGATGGTTTCGATCCATCGACCTCTGGGTTATGGGCCCAGCACGCTTCCGCTGCGCCACTCTGCTTCCTTCCACCCCAGATGGGACTTGAACCCACAATCCCTGGCTTAGGAGGCCAGTGCCTTATCCATTAGGCCACTGGGGCACTGTTTACCTGCTGCAAACAGTACGAACTGATAGAAGCAGAAAAAACAATGTGTACTGGATAGCACTGAGAGACGCAAATGAAATTTAGCTTTCTCATTTCTGTTTGCGTTTCATTTTTAAAAACAAACAGTTTAGCAGAGGATGGTTTCGATCCATCGACCTCTGGGTTATGGGCCCAGCACGCTTCCGCTGCGCCACTCTGCTCTCAGGCACTTAGAAAAGACTAGAACTCACAATCCATGGCTTAGGAGGCCAGTGTCTTAGGCCACTGGGGTACTGTGTAAACAGTATGACCAATACGAACTGTTGGAAGGGTAAAAAAATGTATAATGGAACTGAGACATGCCCATGAAACGACACATTTTAAAAAAAAATGTTGTTCGCACTTAAAATCTAAAAAGAAACTGTTTAGCAGAGGATGGTTTCGATCCATCGACCTCTGGGTTATGGGCCCAGCACGCTTCCGCTGCGCCACTCTGCTCTCAGGCACTTAGAAAAGACTAGAACTCACAATCCATGGCTTAGGAGGCCAGTGTCTTAGGCCACTGGGGTACTGTGTAAACAGTATGACCAATACGAACTGTTGGAAGGGGTCAAAAAAATGTATAATGGAACTGAGACATGCCCATGAAACGACACATTTAAAAAAAATGTTGTTCGCACTTAAAATCTAAAAAGAAACTGTTTAGCAGAGGATGGTTTCGATCCATCGACCTCTGGGTTATGGGCCCAGCACGCTTCCGCTGCGCCACTCTGCTCTCAGCACTTAAGAAAAGACTAGAACTCACAATCCATGGCTTAGGAGGCCAGTGTCTTAGGCCACTGGGGTACTGTGTAAACAGTATGACCAATACGAACTGTTGGAAGGGGTAAAAAAAATGTATAACTGAGACATGCCCATGAAACGACACATTTAAAAAAAAAATTTTGTTCGCACTTAAAATCTAAAAAGAAACTGTTTAGCAGAGGATGGTTTCGATCCATCGACCTCTGGGTTATGGGCCCAGCACGCTTCCGCTGCGCCACTCTGCTTCCTTCACCCCAGATGGGACTTGAACCCACAATCCCTGGCTTAGGAGGCCAGTGCCTTATCCATTAGGCCACTGGGGCACTGTTTACCTGCTGCAAACAGTACGAACTGATAGAAGCAGTAAAAACAATGTGTACTGGATAGCACTGAGAGACGCAAATGAAACGACACATTTTTTCTCATTTCTGTTTGCGTTTCATTTTTAAAAACAAACAGTTTAGCAGAGGATGGTTTCGATCCATCGACCTCTGGGTTATGGGCCCAGCACGCTTCCGCTGCGCCACTCTGCTCTCAGCCACTTAAGAAAAGACTAGAACTCACAATCCATGGCTTAGGAGGCCAGTGTCTTAGGCCACTGGGGTACTGTGTAAACAGTATGACCAATACGAACTGTTGGAAGGGGTAAAAAAATGTATAATGGAACTGAGACATGCCCATGAAACGACACATTTTTTTAAAAAATTTTTGTTGTTCGCACTTAAAATCTAAAAAGAAACTGTTTAGCAGAGGATGGTTTCGATCCATCGACCTCTGGGTTATGGGCCCAGCACGCTTCCGCTGCGCCACTCTGCTCTCAGGCACTTTAGAAAAGACTAGAACTCACAATCCATGGCTTAGGAGGCCAGTGTCTTAGGCCACTGGGGTACTGTAAAACAGTATGACCAATACGAACTGTTGGAAGGGGTAAAAAAATGTATAATGGAACTGAGACATGCCCATGAAACGACACATTTTTAAAAAAATGTTGTTCGCACTTAAAATCTAAAAAGAAACTGTTTAGCAGAGGATGGTTTCGATCCATCGACCTCTGGGTTATGGGCCCAGCACGCTTCCGCTGCGCCACTCTGCTCTCAGGCACTTAGAAAAGACTAGAACTCACAATCCATGGCTTAGGAGGCCAGTGTCTTAGGCCACTGGGGTACTGTGTAAACAGTATGACCAATACGAACTGTTGGAAGGGGTCAAAAAAATGTATAATGGAACTGAGACATGCCCATGAAACGACACATTTTTTAAAAATGTTGTTTGCACTTAAAATCTAAAAAGAAACTGTTTAGCAGAGGATGGTTTCGATCCATCGACCTCTGGGTTATGGGCCCAGCACGTTCCGCTGCGCCAGAGGATGGTTTCGATGGATAGCACTGAGATCATTTCTGTTTGCGTTTCATTTTTTAAAAACAAACAGTTTAGCAGAGGATGGTTTCTCGACCTCTGGGTTATGGGCCCAGCACGCTTCCGCTGCGCCACTCTGCTCTCAGCCACTTAGAAAAGACTAGAACTCACAATCCATGGCTTAGGAGGCCAGTGTCTTAGGCCACTGGGGTACTGTGTAAACAGTATGACCAATACGAACTGTTGGAAGGGGTAAAAAAAAAATGTATAATGGAACTGAGACATGCCCATGAAACGACACATTTTTAAAAAAAAATTTTGTTCGCACTTAAAATCTAAAAAGAAACTGTTTAGCAGAGGATGGTTTCGATCCATCGACCTCTGGGTTATGGGCCCAGCACGCTTCCGCTGCGCCACTCTGCTTCCTTCCACCCCAGATGGGACTTGAACCCCACAATCTTGGAGGCCAGTGCCTTATCCATTAGGCCAACTGTTTACCTGCTGCAAACAGAGGAATAAAAACAATGTGTACTGGATAGCACTGAGAGACGCAAATGAAATTTAAAACAAACAGTTTAGCAGAGGATGGTTTCGATCCATCGACCTCTGGGTTATGGGCCCAGCACGCTTCCGCTGCGCCACTCTGCTCTCAGCCACTTAAGAAAAGACTAGAACTCACAATCCATGGCTTAGGAGGCCAGTGTCTTAGGCCACTGGGGTACTGTGTAAACAGTATGACCAATACGAACTGTTGGAAGGGTCAAAAAAATGTATAATGGAACTGAGACATGCCCATGAAACGACACATTTTTTAAAAAATGTTGTTCGCACTTAAAATCTAAAAAGAAACTGTTTAGCAGAGGATGGTTTCGATCCATCGACCTCTGGGTTATGGGCCCAGCACGCTTCCGCTGCGCCACTCTGCTCTCAGCCACTTAAGAAAAGACTAGAACTCACAATCCATGGCTTAGGAGGCCAGTGTCTTAGGCCACTGGGGTACTGTGTAAACAGTATGACCAATACGAACTGTTGGAAGAGGTAAAATAAAAAAAATGTATAATGGAACTGAGACATGCCCATGAAACGACACATTTTTAAAAAAAAATTTTGATTGCACTTAAAATCTAAAAAGAAACTGTTTAGCAGAGGATGGTTTCGATCCATCGACCTCTGGGTTATGGGCCCAGCACGCTTCCGCTGCGCCACTCTGCTCTCAGGCACTTAAGAAAAGACTAGAACTCACAATCCATGGCTTAGGAGGCCAGTGTCTTAGGCCACTGGGGTACTGTGTAAACAGTATGACCAATACGAACTGTTGGAAGGGTCAAAAAAATGTATAATGGAACTGAGACATGCCCATGAAACGACACATTTTTTAAAAAAAATGTTGTTCGCACTTAAAATCTAAAAAGAAACTGTTTAGCAGAGGATGGTTTCGATCCATCGACCTCTGGGTTATGGGCCCAGCACGCTTCCGCTGCGCCACTCTGCTCTCAGCCACTTAAGAAAAGACTAGAACTCACAATCCATGGCTTAGGAGGCCAGTGTCTTAGGCCACTGGGGTACTGTGTAAACAGTATGACCAATACGAACTGTTGGAAGGGGTCAAAAAAATGTATAATGGAACTGAGACATGCCCATGAAACGACACATTTTTAAAAAAAATTTTGTTCGCACTTAAAATCTAAAAAGAAACTGTTTAGCAGAGGATGATCCATCGACCTCTGGGTTATGGGCCCAGCACGCTTCCGCTGCGCCACTCTGCTTTTCCACCCCAGATGGGACTTGAACCCACAATCCCTGGCTTAGGAGGCCAGTGCCTTATCCATTAGGCCACTGGGGCACTGTTTACCTGCTGCAAACAAATACGAACTGATAGAAGCAGTAAAAACAATGTGTACTGGATAGCACTGAGAACGCAAATGAAATTTAGCTTTTCATTTCTGTTTGCGTTTCATTTTAAAAAAACAAACAGTTTAGCAGAGGATGGTTTCGATCCATCGACCTCTGGGTTATGGGCCCAGCACGCTTCCGCTGCGCCACTCTGCCTCAGCCACTTAAGAAAAGACTAGAACTCACAATCCATGGCTTAGGAGGCCAGTGTCTTAGGCCACTGGGGTACTGTGTAAACAGTATGACCAATACGAACTGTTGGAAGAGGTAAAAAAAAATGTATAATGGAACTGAGACATGCCCATGAAACGACACATTTAAAAAAAATGTTGTTCGCACTTAAAATCTAAAAAGAAACTGTTTAGCAGAGGATGGTTTCGATCCATCGACCTCTGGGTTATGGGCCCAGCACGCTTCCGCTGCGCCACTCTGCTCTCAGCCACTTAGAAAAGACTAGAACTCACAATCCATGGCTTAGGAGGCCAGTGTCTTAGGCCACTGGGGTACTGTGTAAACAGTATGACCAATACGAACTGTTGGAAGAGGTAAAAAAAATGTATATTGGCACTGAGACATGCCCATGAAACGACACATTTTTTAAAAATTTTGTTCGCACTTAAAATCTAAAAAGAAACTGTTTAGCAGAGGATGGTTTTCGATCCATCGACCTCTGGGTTATGGGCCCAGCACGCTTCCGCTGCGCCACTCTGCTCTCAGGCACTTAGGAAAAGACTAGAACTCACAATCCATGGCTTAGGAGGCCAGTGTCTTAGGCCACTGGGGTACTGTGTAAACAGTATGACCAATACGAACTGTTGGAAGGGGTCAAAAAAAAATGTATAATGGAACTGAGACATGCCCATGAAACGACACATTTTTAAAAAAAATGTTGTTCGCACTTAAAATCTAAAAAGAAACTGTTTAGCAGAGGATGGTTTCGATCCATCGACCTCTGGGTTATGGGCCCAGCACGCTTCCGCTGCGCCACTCTGCTCTCAGGCACTTAAGAAAAGACTAGAACTCACAATCCATGGCTTAGGAGGCCAGTGTCTTAGGCCACTGGGGTACTGTGTAAACAGTATGACCAATACGAACTGTTGGAAGGGGTCAAAAAAATGTATAATGGAACTGAGACATGCCCATGAAACGACACATTTTTTAAAAAAATGTTGTTCGCACTTAAAATCTAAAAAGAAACTGTTTAGCAGAGGATGGTTTCGATCCATCGACCTCTGGGTTATGGGCCCAGCACGCTTCCGCTGCGCCACTCTGCTCTCAGCCACTTAAGAAAAGACTAGAACTCACAATCCATGGCTTAGGAGGCCAGTGTCTTAGGCCACTGGGGTACTGTGTAAACAGTATGACCAATACGAACTGTTGGAAGAGGTAAAATAAATGTATATTGGCACTGAGACATGCCCATGAAACGACACATTTTTAAATATTTTTTGATTGCACTTAAAATCTAAAAAGAAACTGTTTAGCAGAGGATGGTTTCGATCCATCGACCTCTGGGTTATGGGCCCAGCACGCTTCCGCTGCGCCACTCTGCTCTCAGGCACTTAGAAAAAGACTAGAACTCACAATCCATGGCTTAGGAGGCCAGTGTCTTAGGCCACTGGGGTACTGTGTAAACAGTATGACCAATACGAACTGTTGGAAGGGGTCAAAAAAATGTATAATGGAACTGAGACATGCCCATGAAACGACACATTTAAAAAAAATGTTGTTCGCACTTAAAATCTAAAAAGAAACTGTTTAGCAGAGGATGGTTTCGATCCATCGACCTCTGGGTTATGGGCCCAGCATGCTGCCACTCTGCTTCCTTCCACCCCAGATGGGACTTGAACCCACAATCCCTGGCTTAGGAGGCCAGTGCCTTATCCATTAGGCCACTGGGGCACTGTTTACCTGCTGCAAACAGTACGAACTGATAGAACAGTAAAAAAATGTGTACTGGATAGCACTGAGAAGAAATTTCTGTTTGCGTTTCATTTTTAGTTTAGCAGAGGATGGTTTCGATCCATCGACCTCTGGGTTATGGGCCCAGCACGCTTCCGCTGCGCCACTCTGCTCTCAGGCACTTAAGAAAAGACTAGAACTCACAATCCATGGCTTAGGAGGCCAGTGTCTTAGGCCACTGGGGTACTGTGTAAACAGTATGACCAATACGAACTGTTGGAAGGGGTCAAAAAAAATGTATAATGGAACTGAGACATGCCCATGAAACGACACATTTTTTAAAAAATTTTGTTCGCACTTAAAATCTAAAAAGAAACTGTTTAGCAGAGGATGGTTTCGATCCATCGACCTCTGGGTTATGGGCCCAGCACGCTTCCGCTGCGCCACTCTGCTCTCAGGCACTTAGAAAAGACTAGAACTCACAATCCATGGCTTAGGAGGCCAGTGTCTTAGGCCACTGGGGTACTGTGTAAACAGTATGACCAATACGAACTGTTGGAAGGGTAAAAAAATGTATAATGGAACTGAGACATGCCCATGAAACGACACATTTTTTAAAAATTTTGTTCGCACTTAAAATCTAAAAAGAAACTGTTTAGCAGAGGATGGTTTCGATCCATCGACCTCTGGGTTATGGGCCCAGCACGCTTCCGCGCTGCGCCACTCTGCTCTCAGGCACTTAAGAAAAGACTAGAACTCACAATCCATGGCTTAGGAGGCCAGTGTCTTAGGCCACTGGGGTACTGTGTAAACAGTATGACCAATACGAACTGTTGGAAGGGGTCAAAAAAATGTATAATGGAACTGAGACATGCCCATGAAACGACACATTTTAAAAAAATTTGTTGTTCGCACTTAAAATCTAAAAAGAAACTGTTTAGCAGAGGATGGTTTCGATCCATCGACCTCTGGGTTATGGGCCCAGCACGCTTCCGCTGCGCCACTCTGCTCTCAGGCACTTAAGAAAAGACTAGAACTCACAATCCATGGCTTAGGAGGCCAGTGTCTTAGGCCACTGGGGTACTGTGTAAACAGTATGACCAATACGAACTGTTGGAAGGGGTCAAAAAAATGTATAATGGAACTGAGACATGCCCATGAAACGACACATTTAAAAAAAATGTTGTTCGCACTTAAAATCTAAAAAGAAACTGTTAGCAGAGGATGGTTTCGATCCATCGACCTCTGGGTTATGGGCCCAGCACGCTTCCGCTGCGCCACTCTGCTTCCTTCCACCCCAGATGGGACTTGAACCCACAATCCCTGGCTTAGGAGGCCAGTGCCTTATCCATTAGGCCACTGGGGCACTGTTTACCTGCTGCAAACAGTACGAACTGATAGAAGCAGTAAAAACAATGTGTACTGGATAGCACTGAGAGACGCAAATGAAATTTAGCATTTTTCTCATTTCTGTTTGCGTTTCATTTTTAAAAACAAACAGTTTAGCAGAGGATGGTTTCGATCCATCGACCTCTGGGTTATGGGCCCAGCACGCTTCCGCTGCGCCACTCTGCTCTCAGCCACTTAAGAAAAGACTAGAACTCACAATCCATGGCTTAGGAGGCCAGTGTCTTAGGCCACTGGGGTACTGTGTAAACAGTATGACCAATACGAACTGTTGGAAGGGTCAAAAAAAAAATGTATAATGGAACTGAGACATGCCATGAAACGACACATTTTTAAAAAAAATTTTGTTCGCACTTAAAATCTAAAAAGAAACTGTTTAGCAGAGGATGGTTTCGATCCATCGACCTCTGGGTTATGGGCCCAGCACGCTTCCGCTGCGCCACTCTGCTCTCAGCCACTTAAGAAAAGACTAGAACTCACAATCCATGGCTTAGGAGGCCAGTGTCTTAGGCCACTGGGGTACTGTGTAAACAGTATGACCAATACGAACTGTTGGAAGGGTCAAAAAAAAAATGTATAATGGAACTGAGACATGCCCATGAAACGACACATTTTAAAAAAAAATGTTGTTCGCACTTAAAATCTAAAAAGAAACTGTTTAGCAGAGGATGGTTTCGATCCATCGACCTCTGGGTTATGGGCCCAGCACGCTTCCGCTGCGCCACTCTGCTCTCAGGCACTTAAGAAAAGACTAGAACTCACAATCCATGGCTTAGGAGGCCAGTGTCTTAGGCCACTGGGGTACTGTGTAAACAGTATGACCAATACGAACTGTTGGAAGGGGTCAAAAAAAAAATGTATAATGGAACTGAGACATGCCCATGAAACGACACATTTTTTAAAAAAAATGTTGTTCGCACTTAAAATCTAAAAAGAAACTGTTTAGCAGAGGATGGTTTCGATCCATCGACCTCTGGGTTATGGGCCCAGCACGCTTCCGCTGCGCCACTCTGCTCTCAGGCACTTAAGAAAAGACTAGAACTCACAATCCATGGCTTAGGAGGCCAGTGTCTTAGGCCACTGGGGTACTGTGTAAACAGTATGACCAATACGAACTGTTGGAAGGGGTAAAAAAAATGTATAATGGAACTGAGACATGCCCATGAAACGACACATTTTTTAAAAATTTGTTCGCACTTAAAATCTAAAAAGAAACTGTTTAGCAGAGGATGGTTTCGATCCATCGACCTCTGGGTTATGGGCCCAGCACGCTTCCGCTGCGCCACTCTGCTCTCAGGCACTTAAGAAAAGACTAGAACTCACAATCCATGGCTTAGGAGGCCAGTGTCTTAGGCCACTGGGGTACTGTGTAAACAGTATGACCAATACGAACTGTTGGAAGAGGTAAAAAAAAAAAATGTATAATGGAACTGAGACATGCCCATGAAACGACACATTTTTTTATATTTTTTGATTGCACTTAAAATCTAAAAAGAAACTGTTTAGCAGAGGATGGTTTCGATCCATCGACCTCTGGGTTATGGGCCCAGCACGCTTCCGCTGCGCCACTCTGCTCTCAGGCACTTAGGAAAAGACTAGAACTCACAATCCATGGCTTAGGAGGCCAGTGTCTTAGGCCACTGGGGTACTGTGTAAACAGTATGACCAATACGAACTGTTGGAAGGGGTCAAAAAAAAATGTATAACTGAGACATGCCCATGAAACGACACATTTAAAAAAAATGTTGTTCGCACTTAAAATCTAAAAGTAAACTGTTTAGCAGAGGATGGTTTCGATCCATCGACCTCTGGGTTATGGGCCCAGCACGCTTCCGCTGCGCCACTCTGCTTCCTTCCACCCCAGATGGGACTTGAACCCACAATCCCTGGCTTAGGAGGCCAGTGCCTTATCCATTAGGCCACTGGGGCACTGTTTACCTGCTGCAAACAGTACGAACTGATAGAAGCAGTAAAAACAATGTGTACTGGATAGCACTGAGAGACGCAAATGAAATTTAGCTTTCTCATTTCTGTTTGCGTTTCATTTTTAAAAACAAACAGTTTAGCAGAGGATGGTTTCGATCCATCGACCTCTGGGTTATGGGCCCAGCACGCTTCCGCTGCGCCACTCTGCTCTCAGGCACTTAAGAAAAGACTAGAACTCACAATCCATGGCTTAGGAGGCCAGTGTCTTAGGCCACTGGGGTACTGTGTAAACAGTATGACCAATACGAACTGTTGGAAGGGGTCAAAAAAAAATGTAATGGAACTGAGACATGCCCATGAAACGACACATTTAAAAAAAAAATGTTGTTCGCACTTAAAATCTAAAAAGAAACTGTTTAGCAGAGGATGGTTTCGATCCATCGACCTCTGGGTTATGGGCCCAGCACGCTTCCGCTGCGCCACTCTGCTCTCAGCCACTTAAGAAAAGACTAGAACTCACAATCCATGGCTTAGGAGGCCAGTGTCTTAGGCCACTGGGGTACTGTGTAAACAGTATGACCAATACGAACTGTTGGAAGGGTAAAAAAATGTATAATGGAACTGAGACATGCCCATGAAACGACACATTTTTTTAATTTTTTGTTGCACTTAAAATCTAAAAAGAAACTGTTTAGCAGAGGATGGTTTCGATCCATCGACCTCTGGGTTATGGGCCCAGCACGCTTCCGCTGCGCCACTCTGCTCTCAGGCACTTAGAAAAGACTAGAACTCACAATCCATGGCTTAGGAGGCCAGTGTCTTAGGCCACTGGGGTACTGTGTAAACAGTATGACCAATACGAACTGTTGGAAGGGGTCAAAAAATGTATAATGGAACTGAGACATGCCCATGAAACGACACATTTAAAAAAAATGTTGTTCGCACTTAAAATCTAAAAAGAAACTGTTTAGCAGAGGATGGTTTCGATCCATCGACCTCTGGGTTATGGGCCCAGCACGCTTCCGCTGCGCCACTCTGCTTCCTTCCACCCCAGATGGGACTTGAACCCACAATCCCTGGCTTAGGAGGCCAGTGCCTTATCCATTAGGCCACTGGGGCACTGTTTACCTGCTGCAAACAGTACGAACTGATAGAAGCAGTAAAAACAATGTGTACTGGATAGCACTGAGAGACGCAAATGAAATTTAGCTTTCTCATTTCTGTTTGCGTTTCATTTTTAAAAACAAACAGTTTAGCAGAGGATGGTTTCGATCCATCGACCTCTGGGTTATGGGCCCAGCACGCTTCCGCTGCGCCACTCTGCTCTCAGCCACTTAAGAAAAGACTAGAACTCACAATCCATGGCTTAGGAGGCCAGTGTCTTAGGCCACTGGGGCCACTGGGGTACTTAAACAGTATGATGACCAATACGAACTGTTGGAAGGGTCAAAAAAATGTATAATGGAACTGAGACATGCCCATGAAACGACACATTTTTAAAAAAAATGTTGTTCGCACTTAAAATCTAAAAAGAAACTGTTTAGCAGAGGATGGTTTCGATCCATCGACCTCTGGGTTATGGGCCCAGCACGCTTCCGCTGCGCCACTCTGCTCTCAGGCACTTAAGAAAAGACTAGAACTCACAATCCATGGCTTAGGAGGCCAGTGTCTTAGGCCACTGGGGTACTGTGTAAACAGTATGACCAATACGAACTGTTGGAAGGGTAAAAAAATGTATAATGGAACTGAGACATGCCCATGAAACGACACATTTAAAAAAAATGTTGTTCGCACTTAAAATCTAAAAAGAAACTGTTTAGCAGAGGATGGTTTCGATCCATCGACCTCTGGGTTATGGGCCCAGCACGCTTCCGCTGCGCCACTCTGCTCTCAGGCACTTAGACAAAGCGTGAACTCACAATCCATGGCTTAGGAGGCCAGTGTCTTAGGCCACTGGGGTACTGTGTAAACAGTATGACCAATACGAACTGTTGGAAGGGGTCAAAAAAATGTATAATGGAACTGAGACATGCCCATGAAACGACACATTTTAAAAAAAATGTTGTTCGCACTTAAAATCTAAAAAGAAACTGTTTAGCAGAGGATGGTTTCGATCCATCGACCTCTGGGTTATGGGCCCAGCACGCTTCCGCTGCGCCACTCTGCTCTCAGGCACTTAAGAAAAGACTAGAACTCACAATCCATGGCTTAGGAGGCCAGTGTCTTAGGCCACTGGGGTACTGTGTAAACAGTATGACCAATACGAACTGTTGGAAGGGGTCAAAAAAAAATGTATAATGGAACTGAGACATGCCCATGAAACGACACATTTTTTTGTTCGCACTTAAAATCTAAAAAGAAACTGTTTAGCAGAGGATTTTTCGATCCATCGACCTATGGGCCCAAAATGGGACTTGAACCACAATCCCTGCTTAGGAGGCCAGTGCCTTATCCATTCTGGGGCACTGTTTTTCAAATCTTGGAAGGGTAAAAACAAAATGGACTGAGAGACGCAAATGAACTGTTTGCGTTTCAAATCTAAAAACAAACAGTTTAGCAGAGGATGGTTTCGATCCATCGACCTCTGGGTTATGGGCCCAGCACGCTTCCGCTGCGCCACTCTGCTCTCAGCCACTTAAGAAAAGACTAGAACTCACAATCCATGGCTTAGGAGGCCAGTGTCTTAGGCCACTGGGGTACTGTGTAAACAGTATGACCAATACGAACTGTTGGAAGAGGTCAAAAAATGTATAATGGAACTGAGACATGCCCATGAAACGACACATTTTTTAAAAATTTTGTTTGCATTGCACAAAATCTAAAAAGAAACTGTTTAGCAGAGGATGGTTTCGATCCATCGACCTCTGGGTTATGGGCCCAGCACGCTTCCGCTGCGCCACTCTGCTCTCAGGCACTTAAGAAAAGACTAGAACTCACAATCCATGGCTTAGGAGGCCAGTGTCTTAGGCCACTGGGGTACTGTGTAAACAGTATGACCAATACGAACTGTTGGAAGGGGTCAAAAAAATGTATAATGGAACTGAGACATGCCCATGAAACGACACATTTAAAAAAAATGTTGTTCGCACTTAAAATCTAAAAAGAAACTGTTTAGCAGAGGATGGTTTCGATCCATCGACCTCTGGGTTATGGGCCCAGCACGCTTCCGCTGCGCCACTCTGCTCTCAGGCACTTAGGAAAAGACTAGAACTCACAATCCATGGCTTAGGAGGCCAGTGTCTTAGGCCACTGGGGTACTGTGTAAACAGTATGACCAATACGAACTGTTGGAAGGGGTCAAAAAATGTATAATGGAACTGAGACATGCCCATGAAACGACACATTTAAAAAAAATGTTGTTCGCACTTAAAATCTAAAAAGAAACTGTTTAGCAGAGGATGGTTTCGATCCATCGACCTCTGGGTTATGGGCCCAGCACGCTTCCGCTGCGCCACTCTGCTCTCAGGCCACTTAAGAAAAGACTAGAACTCACAATCCATGGCTTAGGAGGCCAGTGTCTTAGGCCACTGGGGTACTGTGTAAACAGTATGACCAATACGAACTGTTGGAAGGGTAAAAAAAAAATGTATAATGGAACTGAGACATGCCCATGAAACGACACATTTTTAAAAAAATTTTTTGTTCGCACTTAAAATCTAAAAAGAAACTGTTTAGCAGAGGATGGTTTCGATCCATCGACCTCTGGGTTATGGGCCCAGCACGCTTCCGCTGCGCCACTCTGCTCTCAGCCACTTAGAAAAGACTAGAACTCACAATCCATGGCTTAGGAGGCCAGTGTCTTAGGCCACTGGGGTACTGTGTAAACAGTATGACCAATACGAACTGTTGGAAGAGGTAAAAAAATGTATATTGGCACTGAGACATGCCCATGAAACGACACATTTAAAAAAAAATTTTTTGATTGCACTTAAAATCTAAAAAGAAACTGTTTAGCAGAGGATGGTTTCGATCCATCGACCTCTGGGTTATGGGCCCAGCACGCTTCCGCTGCGCCACTCTGCTCTCAGGCACTTAGGAAAAGACTAGAACTCACAATCCATGGCTTAGGAGGCCAGTGTCTTAGGCCACTGGGGTACTGTGTAAACAGTATGACCAATACGAACTGTTGGAAGGGGTCAAAAAAATGTATAATGGAACTGAGACATGCCCATGAAACGACATTTTTTAAAAAAAATGTTGTTCGCACTTAAAATCTAAAATAAACTGTTTAGCAGAGGATGGTTTCGATCCATCGACCTCTGGGTTATGGGCCCAGCACGCTTCCGCTGCGCCACTCTGCTCTCAGGCACTTAAGAAAAGACTAGAACTCACAATCCATGGCTTAGGAGGCCAGTGTCTTAGGCCACTGGGGTACTGTGTAAACAGTATGACCAATACGAACTGTTGGAAGGGTAAAAAAAAAAATGTATAATGGAACTGAGACATGCCCATGAAACGACACATTTTTTAAAAAAAATTTTGTTCGCACTTAAAATCTAAAAAGAAACTGTTTAGCAGAGGATGGTTTCGATCCATCGACCTCTGGGTTATGGGCCCAGCACGCTTCCGCTGCGCCACTCTGCTCTCAGGCACTTAGGAAAAGACTAGAACTCACAATCCATGGCTTAGGAGGCCAGTGTCTTAGGCCACTGGGGTACTGTGTAAACAGTATGACCAATACGAACTGTTGGAAGGGGTCAAAAAAATGTATAATGGAACTGAGACATGCCCATGAAACGACACATTTTTAAAAAAAATGTTGTTCGCACTTAAAATCTAAAAAGAAACTGTTTAGCAGAGGATGGTTTCGATCCATCGACCTCTGGGTTATGGGCCCAGCACGCTTCCGCTGCGCCACTCTGCTCTCAGCCACTTAAGAAAAGACTAGAACTCACAATCCATGGCTTAGGAGGCCAGTGTCTTAGGCCACTGGGGTACTGTGTAAACAGTATGACCAATACGAACTGTTGGAAGAGGTAAAAAAATGTATATTGGCACTGAGACATGCCCATGAAACGACACATTTTTTTATATTTTTTGATTGCACTTAAAATCTAAAAAGAAACTGTTTAGCAGAGGATGGTTTCGATCCATCGACCTCTGGGTTATGGGCCCAGCACGCTTCCGCTGCGCCACTCTGCTCTCAGGCACTTAGAAAAGACTAGAACTCACAATCCATGGCTTAGGAGGCCAGTGTCTTAGGCCACTGGGGTACTGTGTAAACAGTATGACCAATACGAACTGTTGGAAGGGGTCAAAAAAATGTATAATGGAACTGAGACATGCCCATGAAACGACACATTTTTTAAAAAAATGTTGTTCGCACTTAAAATCTAAAAAGAAACTGTTTAGCAGAGGATGGTTTCGATCCATCGACCTCTGGGTTATGGGCCCAGCACGCTTCCGCTGCGCCACTCTGCTCTCAGCCACTTAAGAAAAGACTAGAACTCACAATCCATGGCTTAGGAGGCCAGTGTCTTAGGCCACTGGGGTACTGTGTAAACAGTATGACCAATACGAACTGTTGGAAGGGTAAAAAAATGTATAATGGAACTGAGACATGCCCATGAAACGACACATTTAAAAAAAATGTTGTTCGCACTTAAAATCTAAAAAGAAACTGTTTAGCAGAGGATGGTTTCGATCCATCGACCTCTGGGTTATGGGCCCAGCACGCTTCCGCTGCGCCACTCTGCTCTCAGGCACTTAGAAAAGACTAGAACTCACAATCCATGGCTTAGGAGGCCAGTGTCTTAGGCCACTGGGGTACTGTGTAAACAGTATGACCAATACGAACTGTTGGAAGGGTCAAAAAAAAATGTATAATGGAACTGAGACATGCCCATGAAACGACACATTTTTAAAAAAAATTTTGTTCGCACTTAAAATCTAAAAAGAAACTGTTTAGCAGAGGATGGTTTCGATCCATCGACCTCTGGGTTATGGGCCCAGCACGCTTCCGCTGCGCCACTCTGCTCTCAGCCACTTAAGAAAAGACTAGAACTCACAATCCATGGCTTAGGAGGCCAGTGTCTTAGGCCACTGGGGTACTGTGTAAACAGTATGACCAATACGAACTGTTGGAAGGGTAAAAAAATGTATAATGGAACTGAGACATGCCCATGAAACGACACATTTTTAAAAAAAAAATTTTTTGTTTGCACTTAAAATCTAAAAAGAAACTGTTTAGCAGAGGATGGTTTCGATCCATCGACCTCTGGGTTATGGGCCCAGCACGCTTCCGCTGCGCCACTCTGCTCTCAGGCACTTAGGAAAAGACTAGAACTCACAATCCATGGCTTAGGAGGCCAGTGTCTTAGGCCACTGGGGTACTGTGTAAACAGTATGACCAATACGAACTGTTGGAAGGGGTCAAAAAAATGTATAATGGAACTGAGACATGCCCATGAAACGACACATTTTTTAAAAATGTTGTTCGCACTTAAAATCTAAAAAGAAACTGTTTAGCAGAGGATGGTTTCGATCCATCGACCTCTGGGTTATGGGCCCAGCACGCTTCCGCTGCGCCACTCTGCTCTCAGCCACTTAAGAAAAGACTAGAACTCACAATCCATGGCTTAGGAGGCCAGTGTCTTAGGCCACTGGGGTACTGTGTAAACAGTATGACCAATACGAACTGTTGGAAGAGGTAAAATAAATGTATATTGGCACTGAGACATGCCCATGAAACGACACATTTTTTTATATTTTTTGATTGCACTTAAAATCTAAAAAGAAACTGTTTAGCAGAGGATGGTTTCGATCCATCGACCTCTGGGTTATGGGCCCAGCACGCTTCCGCTGCGCCACTCTGCTCTCAGGCACTTAGAAAAAGACTAGAACTCACAATCCATGGCTTAGGAGGCCAGTGTCTTAGGCCACTGGGGTACTGTGTAAACAGTATGACCAATACGAACTGTTGGAAGGGGTCAAAAAAATGTATAATGGAACTGAGACATGCCCATGAAACGACACATTTAAAAAAAATGTTGTTCGCACTTAAAATCTAAAAAGAAACTGTTTAGCAGAGGATGGTTTCGATCCATCGACCTCTGGGTTATGGGCCCAGCACGCTTCCGCTGCGCCACTCTGCTCTCAGCCACTTAAGAAAAGACTAGAACTCACAATCCATGGCTTAGGAGGCCAGTGTCTTAGGCCACTGGGGTACTGTGTAAACAGTATGACCAATACGAACTGTTGGAAGAGGTAAAAAAATGTATAATTGGCACTGAGACATGCCCATGAAACGACACATTTTTTTATTTTTTGTTGCACTTAAAATCTAAAAAGAAACTGTTTAGCAGAGGATGGTTTCGATCCATCGACCTGGGGGTTATGGGCCCAGCACGCTTCCGCTGCGCCACTCTGCTCTCAGGCACTTAGAAAAGACTAGAACTCACAATCCATGGCTTAGGAGGCCAGTGTCTTAGGCCACTGGGGTACTGTGTAAACAGTATGACCAATACGAACTGTTGGAAGGGGTCAAAAAAATGTATAATGGAACTGAGACATGCCCATGAAACGACACATTTTAAAAAAATGTTGTTCGCACTTAAAATCTAAAAAGAAACTGTTTAGCAGAGGATGGTTTCGATCCATCGACCTCTGGGTTATGGGCCCAGCACGCTTCCGCTGCGCCACTCTGCTCTCAGGCACTTAGAAAAGACTAGAACTCACAATCCATGGCTTAGGAGGCCAGTGTCTTAGGCCACTGGGGTACTGTGTAAACAGTATGACCAATACGAACTGTTGGAAGGGGTCAAAAAAATGTATAATGGAACTGAGACATGCCCATGAAACGACACATTTTAAAAAAAATGTTGTTCGCACTTAAAATCTAAAAAGAAACTGTTTAGCAGAGGATGGTTTCGATCCATCGACCTCTGGGTTATGGGCCCAGCACGCTTCCGCTGCGCCACTCTGCTCTCAGCCCACTTAAGAAAAGACTAGAACTCACAATCCATGGCTTAGGAGGCCAGTGTCTTAGGCCACTGGGGTACTGTGTAAACAGTATGACCAATACGAACTGTTGGAAGAGGTAAAAAAATGTATATTGGCACTGAGACATGCCCATGAAACGACACATTTTTTAAAAAAAATTTTTTGATTGCACTTAAAATCTAAAAAGAAACTGTTTAGCAGAGGATGGTTTCGATCCATCGACCTCTGGGTTATGGGCCCAGCACGCTTCCGCTGCGCCACTCTGCTCTCAGGCACTTAGAAAAAGACTAGAACTCACAATCCATGGCTTAGGAGGCCAGTGTCTTAGGCCACTGGGGTACTGTGTAAACAGTATGACCAATACGAACTGTTGGAAGGGGTCAAAAAATGTATAATGGAACTGAGACATGCCCATGAAACGACACATTTAAAAAAAATGTTGTTCGCACTTAAAATCTAAAAAGAAACTGTTTAGCAGAGGATGGTTTCGATCCATCGACCTCTGGGTTATGGGCCCAGCACGCTTCCGCTGCGCCACTCTGCTCTCAGGCACTTAAGAAAAGACTAGAACTCACAATCCATGGCTTAGGAGGCCAGTGTCTTAGGCCACTGGGGTACTGTGTAAACAGTATGACCAATACGAACTGTTGGAAGGGGTCAAAAAAAAATGTATAATGGAACTGAGACATGCCCATGAAACGACACATTTAAAAAAAATGTTGTTCGCACTTAAAATCTAAAAAGAAACTGTTTAGCAGAGGATGGTTTCGATCCATCGACCTCTGGGTTATGGGCCCAGCACGCTTCCGCTGCGCCACTCTGCTCTCAGGCACTTAGGAAAAGACTAGAACTCACAATCCATGGCTTAGGAGGCCAGTGTCTTAGGCCACTGGGGTACTGTGTAAACAGTATGACCAATACGAACTGTTGGAAGGGGTCAAAAAAATGTATAATGGAACTGAGACATGCCCATGAAACGACACATTTAAAAAAAATGTTGTTCGCACTTAAAATCTAAAAAGAAACTGTTTAGCAGAGGATGGTTTCGATCCATCGACCTCTGGGTTATGGGCCCAGCACGCTTCCGCTGCGCCACTCTGCTCTCAGCCACTTAAGAAAAGACTAGAACTCACAATCCATGGCTTAGGAGGCCAGTGTCTTAGGCCACTGGGGTACTGTGTAAACAGTATGACCAATACGAACTGTTGGAAGAGGTAAAAAAATGTATATTGGCACTGAGACATGCCCATGAAACGACATTTTTTTAAAATTTTTTGATTGCACTTAAAATCTAAAAAGAAACTGTTTAGCAGAGGATGGTTTCGATCCATCGACCTCTGGGTTATGGGCCCAGCACGCTTCCGCTGCGCCACTCTGCTCTCAGGCACTTAGAAAAAGACTAGAACTCACAATCCATGGCTTAGGAGGCCAGTGTCTTAGGCCACTGGGGTACTGTGTAAACAGTATGACCAATACGAACTGTTGGAAGGGGTCAAAAAAATGTATAATGGAACTGAGACATGCCCATGAAACGACACATTTTTTAAAAATGTTGTTCGCACTTAAAATCTAAAAAGAAACTGTTTAGCAGAGGATGGTTTCGATCCATCGACCTCTGGGTTATGGGCCCAGCACGCTTCCGCTGCGCCACTCTGCTCTCAGGCACTTAGGAAAAGACTAGAACTCACAATCCATGGCTTAGGAGGCCAGTGTCTTAGGCCACTGGGGTACTGTGTAAACAGTATGACCAATACGAACTGTTGGAAGGGTCAAAAAAATGTATAATGGAACTGAGACATGCCCATGAAACGACACATTTAAAAAAAATGTTGTTCGCACTTAAAATCTAAAAAGAAACTGTTTAGCAGAGGATGGTTTCGATCCATCGACCTCTGGGTTATGGGCCCAGCACGCTTCCGCTGCGCCACTCTGCTCTCAGGCACTTAGAAAAAGACTAGAACTCACAATCCATGGCTTAGGAGGCCAGTGTCTTAGGCCACTGGGGTACTGTGTAAACAGTATGACCAATACGAACTGTTGGAAGAGGTCAAAAAAAAAAAAATGTATAATGGAACTGAGACATGCCCATGAAACGACACATTTTTTAAAAATGTTGTTCGCACTTAAAATCTAAAAAGAAACTGTTTAGCAGAGGATGGTTTCGATCCATCGACCTCTGGGTTATGGGCCCAGCACGCTTCCGCTGCGCCACTCTGCTCTCAGGCACTTAGAAAAGACTAGAACTCACAATCCATGGCTTAGGAGGCCAGTGTCTTAGGCCACTGGGGTACTGTGTAAACAGTATGACCAATACGAACTGTTGGAAGGGGTCAAAAAAATGTATAATGGAACTGAGACATGCCCATGAAACGACACATTTAAAAAAAATGTTGTTCGCACATCTAAAAAGAAACTGTTTAGCAGAGGATGGTTTCGATCCATCGACCTCTGGGTTATGGGCCCAGCACGCTTCCGCTGCGCCACTCTGCTCTCAGGCACTTAGGAAAAGACTAGAACTCACAATCCATGGCTTAGGAGGCCAGTGTCTTAGGCCACTGGGGTACTGTGTAAACAGTATGACCAATACGAACTGTTGGAAGGGGTCAAAAAAATGTATAATGGAACTGAGACATGCCCATGAAACGACACATTTTTTAAAAATGTTGTTCGCACTTAAAATCTAAAAACAAACAGTTTAGCACAGGATGGTTTCGATCCATCGACCTCTGGGTTATGGGCCCAGCACGCTTCCGCTGCGCCACTCTGCTCTCAGCCCCTTAAGAAAAGACTAGAACTCACAATCCATGGCTTAGGAGGCCAGTGTCTTAGGCCACTGGGGTACTGTGTAAACAGTATGACCAATACGAACTGTTGGAAGAGGTAAAATAAATGTATATTGGCACTGAGACATGCCCATGAAACGACACATTTTTTTTATATTTTTTGATTGCACTTAAAATCTAAAAAGAAACTGTTTAGCAGAGGATGGTTTCGATCCATCGACCTCTGGGTTATGGGCCCAGCACGCTTCCGCTGCGCCACTCTGCTCTCAGGCACTTAGAAAAAGACTAGAACTCACAATCCATGGCTTAGGAGGCCAGTGTCTTAGGCCACTGGGGTACTGTGTAAACAGTATGACCAATACGAACTGTTGGAAGGGGTCAAAAAAATGTATAATGGAACTGAGACATGCCCATGAAACGACACATTTTTAAAAATGTTGTTCGCACTTAAAATCTAAAAAGAAACTGTTTAGCAGAGGATGGTTTCGATCCATCGACCTCTGGGTTATGGGCCCAGCACGCTTCCGCTGCGCCACTCTGCTCTCAGGCACTTAGGAAAAGACTAGAACTCACAATCCATGGCTTAGGAGGCCAGTGTCTTAGGCCACTGGGGTACTGTGTAAACAGTATGACCAATACGAACTGTTGGAAGGGGTCAAAAAAATGTATAATGGAACTGAGACATGCCCATGAAACGACACATTTAAAAAAAATGTTGTTCGCACTTAAAATCTAAAAAGAAACTGTTTAGCAGAGGATGGTTTCGATCCATCGACCTCTGGGTTATGGGCCCAGCACGCTTCCGCTGCGCCACTCTGCTCTCAGGCACTTAGGAAAAGACTAGAACTCACAATCCATGGCTTAGGAGGCCAGTGTCTTAGGCCACTGGGGTACTGTGTAAACAGTATGACCAATACGAACTGTTGGAAGGGGTCAAAAAAAAAAGACTAGAACTCACAATCCATGGCTTAGGAGGCCAGTGTCTTAGGCCACTGGGGTACTGTGTAAACAGTATGACCAATACGAACTGTTGGAAGGGGTAAAAAAATGTATAATGGAACTGAGACATGCCCATGAAACGACACATTTTTAAAAATGTTGTTCGCACTTAAAATCTAAAAAGAAACTGTTTAGCAGAGGATGGTTTCGATCCATCGACCTCTGGGTTATGGGCCCAGCACGCTTCCGCTGCGCCACTCTGCTCTCAGGCACTTAAGAAAAGACTAGAACTCACAATCCATGG
>NC_060193.1:53955362-53957862 GCF_021184085.1 Oncorhynchus gorbuscha
AGAGAGATATATATATATATATATATATATATAGAGAGAGAGAGAGAGAGAGAGAGAGAGAGAGAGAGAGAGAGAGAGAGAGAGAGAGAGAGAGAGAGTTAGCGGGGGAGCTGAGCCACCTGCAGTCAAAGGAGCTGTTTCAGAGATGACCTTTCACTCCTTAACACTTTTTATTTATTTATTTTATTTATAAAGCAGTTCGACACATACAACAACAGAGTTACACATGGAGTAAAACAAACATACACTCAATAATACAGTAGAAAAATAAGTCTATGTACAATGTGAGCAAGTGAGGTGAGAAGGGAGGTAAAGGCAAAAAAAGGCTGTGGTGGCGAAGTAAATTCAATATAGCAAGTAAAACACTGGAATGGTAGTTTTGCAATGGAAGAATGTGCAAAGTAGAGATAGAAATAATGGGGTGCAAAGGAGCAAAATAAATAAATAAATAAATACATAATAATAATAATAATAATAATAATATACAGTAGGGAAAGAGGTAGTTGTTTGGGCTAAATTATAGATGGGCTATGTACAGGTGCAGTAATCTGTGAGCTGCTCTGGCAGCTGGTGCTTAAAGCTAGTGGGGGAGATAAGTGTTTCCAGTTTCAGAGATTTTTGTAGTTTGTTCTAGTCATTGGCAGATGAGAACTGAAAGGAGAGGCGGCCAAAGAAAGAATTGGTTTTGGGGGTGACCAGAGAGATATACCTGCTGGAGCGAGTGCTACAGGTGGGTGATGCTATGGTGACCAGCGAGGTGAGATAAGGGGGGACTTTACCTAGCATGGTCTTGTAGATGACATGGAGCCAGTGGGTTTGGCAACGAGTATGCCAACAAGAGCGTACAGGTCGCAGTGGTGGGTAGTATATGGGGCTTTGGTGACAAAACGGTTGGCACTGTGATAGACTGCATCCAATTTATCGAGTAGGGTATTGGAGGCTATTTTGTAAATGACATCGCCGAAGTTGAGGATCGGTAGGATGAAGGATGCTTTGTTGCGAAATAAGAAGCCAATTCTAGATTTAACTTTGGATTGGAGATGTTTGATGTGAGTCTGGAAGGAGAGTTTACAGTCTAACCAGACACCTAGGTATTTGTAGTTGTCCACCTATTCTAAGTCAGAGCCGTCCAGAGTAGTGATGTTGGACAGGCGGGCAGGTGCAGGCAGCGATCGGTTGAAGAGCTTGCATTTGGTTTTACTTGTATTTGAGAGCAATTGGAGGCTACAGAAGGAGAGTTGTATGGCATTGAAGCTTGCCTGGAGGGTTGTTAACACAGTGTCCAAAGAAGGGCCAGATGTCACCACTTCTACCGAAGGTAACTCCTCTCCCTGTTCGGGCGGCGCTTGGCGCTCGGCGTCGCCGGTTTACTAGCCGCTACCGATCCCTTTTTCTTTTTCTGGTTGTTTTGTCTGTGTTCCTTTTCACACCTGGTTTCAATTGCTTTGATTTCTGTGTGTATATAGGCCACCTGTTACCTGCCTTAATTCGTGCAGGATTAGGCTTGTGAGTATTAGCGTTCAGTATTCTATGCTGTTTATTGTTTTCGCATTGAAGTATGTGTAGGTAGTGTCGGAACTGTGGTTGTTCCTCCGTGTACTGACACAGGTTTGCATTCCTTCGAGCGCGTTGTTTGGACATTCATCTGGGCCAATTTTGTATTGGTGGACTATGTGTAAAGATCCCTCTCTTTCTCTCTCTCTTTCCATCTCTATCTCTCTGAGATGTTATTATGGTTGGTTGCATTGTTTAATGGTCGCATCATTAATTCCTGCTGCTCTTACCATAAAACGTGTGTGTGTGTGTGTGTGTGTGTGTGTGTGTGTGTGTGTGTGTGTGTGTGTGTGTGTGTGTGTGTGTGTGTGTGTGTGTGTGTGTGTGTGTGTGTGTGTGTGTGTGTGTGTGTGTGTGTGTGTGTGTGTGTGTGTGTGTGTGTGTGTGTGTGTGTGTGTGTGTGTGTGTGTGTGTGTGTGTGTTGCTCCTTGGGTATATGAAGATTTAACCAGATCAGAGAAGGTCTGGAGAGGGAGAGAGTGAAAGAGTGAAGGAGAGAAAGATTCAGTGCTGTTCCGAGGCCGACCAGGAATCTCTGATGTTCATGATAAAATAGTTTGTGCTGTTTTGGGAATCGTTACGGAGAGGCTATAGGTGAAGATGGCCATTCATCTAACACACATACACAAACACACACACACTGGCCATGCCCTAGGTGAGAGGGCTGTTATATCACACTAGGACTGTTGTTTCAGACGGCACAAGACAAGAGTGCAGAGAGATCAAAGAGAGAGAGAGGGGGAGATAGAAGTGTATGTGTGTGCCTGCGTGCGCTCCTGTGTGTATGTGTGAACATGTGCATTTGAAGGCACGCATTTGCGTGCTAGTGTGTGTGTATATCTAAGGGAAGTGTGACATGGTGTCGAGATGTCCTGGTGTCGGTGTTAACAGTTCTTACCACATTTCTGTGTCGGTCATCAGCATGTTACAACTTTGAACTGAACGT
>NC_060193.1:53960362-53965713 GCF_021184085.1 Oncorhynchus gorbuscha
CAACCGTAACTTTCTGCATCATTTCCAGTGTGTGTATATATATATATATATATATATATATATATATATATATACTTATATACTCCACCATAATTTGCAAATAAATTCATAAAAAATCCTACAATGTGATTTTCTGGATTTTTTCTTCTCATTTTGTCTGTCATAGTTGAAGTGTACCTATGATGAAAATTACAGGCCTCTCTCATCTTTTTAAGTGGGAGAACTTGCACAATTGGTGTCTGACTAAATACCTTTTTGCCCCACTGTATATATATATATATATATATATATATATATATATATATATATATATATAGTACCAGTCAAAGGTTTGGACACACTTACTCATTCCAGTTGTTTTCTTTACTTCTTTTTTTACAATTTTCTACATTGTAGAATAATAGTGAAGATATCAAAACTATGAAATAACACATAAGGAATAGTTTAGTAACCACAACATTTTTAAACAAATCAAAATATATTTGAGATTCTTCAAAGTAGCCACTCTTTGCCTTGATGACAGCTTTGCACACTCTTGCTATTCTCTCAACCAGCTTCATGAGGTAGTCACCTGGAATGCATTTCAATTAACAGGTCTGCCTTGTTAAAAGTTCATTTGAGGACTTTCATCCTTCTTAATGCGTTTGAGGCAATCACTTGTGTTGTGACAAGGTACAGTTGTGGTGGTATACATAACAGCCCTATTTGTAAAATACCAAGTCTATATTATGGCAAGAACAGCTCAAATAAGCAAAGAGAAAGACTGTCCATCATTACTTTAAGGCATGAAGGTCAGTCAATGTCACGCCCTGACCATAGAGAGACTTTTTTTCATCTCTATTTTGGGTAGGTCGGGGTGTGACTAGGGTGGGTAATCTAGGTTGTTTTATTTCTATGTTGGCCTGGTATGGTTTCCAATCACAGGCAGCTGTTTAGCGTTGTCTCTGATTGGGGCTCATATTTGGGCAGCCATTTCTCCACTGTTTTCTTGTTGGATCTTGTTTATGTGTAGTTGCCTGTGACTCCATAGCACGTATCATTTATTCTTTATCGTTTTTGTGCGGGTCACTCATAATAAAAATGGCGGAACCGATTTCACACTGCGCTTTGGTCCGAGTGTTATTATGACAGTCAATGTGGAACATTTCAAGAACATTGAAAGTTTCTTCAAGTGCAAGTCACTTAAAAACCATCAAGCGCTATGACGAAACTGGCTCTCATGAGGACCGCCACTGGAAAGGAAGACCCAGAGTTACCTCTGCTGCAGAGGGTATTTTGATTCCAACCACCGTGTCTTTGTGAGACCCAGAGTAGTTGAACAGATGTTCTCCTCGTGTGCGGTTTCCACTGTGAAGCATGGAGGAAGAGGTGTGAGGTGTGCTTTGCTGGTGACGATGTCAGTGATTCATTTAGAATTCAAAGGCACACTTAACCAGCATGGCTACCACAGCATTCTGCAGCGATACACCATCCCATCTGGTGGGACTATCATTTGCTACATGATTCTATATGTTATTTCATAGTTTTGAGATGTCTTCTCTATTATCTTACAATGTAGAAAATAGTCAAAATAAAGAAAAACCCTTGAATGAGTAGGTGTGTCAACATTTTTGACTGGTACTGGATATATTTTTTTACCTCGGCCCCTCCCATCTATCGCTAAAGACCATCCAGTTCTGATTTCTAGCTGCCATATATTTCTTAACTGTGCTGTGCTGTGATGTTTCACAAAAAAATCTTTCTACTTTCATAGTTTCTTGTAAATTAAAGATACATTTTTTGCTAAGAGTATTATTATATTATTGATCAACTGACTATGACTTTTCAAATGACCCAGCATTGCTAGAGTTAGAGTTAGCTCTAGGTAAATGTTACAAATCTTCAGGCATTTCTGAACCTATCAGACATACATGTTACATCCAGGTTAGCCTTTGTTATCATCTCTCTCTCTCTCTCTCTCTCTCTCTCTCTCTCTCTCTCTCTCTCTCTCTCTCTCTCTCTCTCTCTCTCTCTCTCAATTCAAGGGACTCTATTGCCATGGGAAACATGTGTTAACATTGCCAAAGCAAGTGAGGTATATAACATACAAAAGTCAAATGAACAATAAACATTACACATACAGAAGTTTCAAAACAATAAAGACATTACAAATGTCATATTTTATATATATATATATATATATATATATATATATATATATATATATATACAGTGTTGTAACAATATACAAATGGTTAAAGTACACAAGGGAAAATTTATAAACATAAATATGGGTTGTATTTACAATGGTGTTTGTTCTTCACTGGTTGCCCTTTTCTTGTGGCAACAGGTCACACATCTTGCTGCTGTGATGGCACACTGTGGAATTTCACCCAGTAGATATGGGAGTTCATCAAAATTGGATTTGTTTTCGAATTCTTTGTGGATCTGTGTTATCTGAGGGAAATATGTATATGTATGTATATGTATATATATGTATGTAATATGTATCTCTCTGTTCTACGGTCCCCAGTGGTGGCCGATGCTGTACTGCCTCCAGGCAGCAGATGGCGCTGTTCTCTATCTCTCTGAGGAGACCTGGGAACACATGCTCACTGAGTTACTGACAGCACAACAAAAACACCACTACACCTTCTACCACCTCTCCAGATGATGAGGGGGAGCAGGTTACTTCGGGGCTACGATGTGTCACAACGCTGCTACATTACTGCTACTGTCACACCCTGGCCTCCTCTTCCTCTGTCATCCTCCCTCTCCATCCTCTTTTATGTATCACACACAGCAAACACTTTGGGAAGTTACATAAAAGTTGTATATGAGCTTCACATCTGGGATCCACCTGTTCGGGTGTGGTGCCAGCAAATTCCTAAAGCAGTAAGCACGTGTGTGTGTGTGTGTGTGTGTGTGTGTGTGTGTGTGTGTGTGTGTGTGTGTGTGTGTGTGTGTGTGTGTGTGTGTGTGTGTGTGTGTGTGTGTGTGTGTGTGTGTGTGTGTGTGTGTGTGTGTGTGTGTGTGTGTGTGTGTGGGAGAGAGAGAGAGAGAGAGAGAGAGAGAGAGAGAGAGAGAGAGAGAGAGAGAGAGTAACGGAGAGAGATCTGAGAGCCTCTGCACCAAGGCTGTTGCCGCGGTAGCAGTAGGGAAAGTGAGTTGACAAAAACACTTTCGCATAAATCTGCCCTTCAAAGGATGTCTGTGTGTGTGTGTGATCTTCCCACTCTTGTTTGCTTCTGTGCTAATACATGTGAGAAAGATGAGCGAGAGAGAGGGAAGAAAAAGAGAGACAAAGATGTGCTGAACTCCAGCCTCCATCCTCACTCTCCCACACAGCCAGTACAATAGAATTTAACAAAGATATAGAATAATTACACCCTTAAAATCAAGGAGACGGAAATAGAACAGGAGTAGGCTAGTCTAACTGTGACTGAGGCTGGAACTGAGTTAGCTATATCATTGTGTCCTCCATAGACCATCTAACTGTCTGGTTGGATTAGGGGACTCTGCAGAAATCTACTTCTCTCCTTGTCTGGGAAAAAAGGAGCATGAGAACCTTTCATCCAGAAACAGGCTATCCAGAGGGCAGTTTGGCCAAATGATGGGCTGATCAATTGACCATTATCGTTATCTATTTCAAGAAAAATAATGGGCCAGAGATTTCTGGTCTCCATGCTTTCTTCCATAATACGTGTTTCTACAGTATCTCTGTCTCTGTCTCTATATCTGTCTCTATATCTCTGTCTCTGTCTCTATATCTGTCTCTATATCTCTGTCTCGATATCTATCTCTGTCTCTATATCTGTCTCTATATCTCTGTCTCTGTCTCTATATCTGTCATTATATCTCTGTCTCTATCTCTGTCTCTATATCTGTCTCCATATCTCTGTCTCTGTCTCTATATCTGTCTCCATATCTCTGTCTCTGTCTCTATATCTGTCTCCATATCTCTGTCTCTATATCTGTCTCCATATCTCTGTCTCTGTCCATATCTGTCTCCTATATCTGTCTCTGTCTCTATATCTGTCTCCATATCTGTCTCGATATCTATCTCTGTCTCTATATCTGTCTCCATATCTCTGTCTCTGTCGCTATATCTGTCTCCATTCTGTCTCTGCTCCCTATATCTGTCTCCATATCTCTGTCTCTGTCTCTATCTCTGACTCCACTGTCTTATATCTGTCTCTGTCTCTATATCTGTCTGCATATCTCTGTCTCTGTCTCTATCTCTGTCTCTATCTCTATATCTATCTCTGTCTCTATATCTGTCTCTATATCTCTGCTCCTGTCTCTATATCTGTCTCTATCTCTGTCTCTGTCTCTATATCTGTCATTATATCTCTGTCTCTCATTCCTGTCTTATGCACTGTCTCCATATTCTGTCTCTGTCTCTATATCTGTCTCCATATCTCTGTTCTGTTCCCTATATCTGTCTCCATATCTCTGTCTCTGTCTCTATATTCATTCCATATCTCTGTCTCTGTCTCTATATCTGTCTCCATATCTCTGTCTCTGTCTCTATATCTGTCTCCATATCTCTGTCTTATATCTATCTCTGTCTCCATATCTCTGTCTCTCTGTTCTATCTCTTGTCTCTATATCTGTCTCTATATCTGTCTCTGTCTCTATATCTGTCTCCATATCTCTGTCTCTGTCTCTATCTCTGTCTCTATCTCTCTATATCTATCTCTGTCTCTATATCTGTCTCTATATCTCTGTCTCTGTCTCTATATCTGTCTCTATATCTCTGTCTCTGTCTCTGTCTCTATATCTGTCTCCATATCTCTGTCTGTCTCTATATCTGTCTCCATATCTGTCTCTGTCTCTATATCTGTCTCCATATGTCTCCATATCTGTCTCTATATCTCTATCTCTGTCTCTATATCTGTCTCTGTCTCTATATCTGTCTCTATATCTCTGTCTCATCTCTATCTCTGTCTCTGTCTCTATATCTGTCTCTATATCTCTGTCTCTGTCTCTATATCTGTCTCCATATCTGTCTCTGTCTCTGTCTCTATATCTGTCTCCATATCTCTGTCTCTGTCTCTGTCTCTATATCTGTCTCCATATATGTCTCCATATCTGTCTCTATATCTGTCTCTATATCTCTGTCTCTGTCTCTGTCTCTATATCTGCCTCCACATTCTGTCTCTGTCTCTATCTCTGTCTCTATCTCTATATCTATCTCCTATTCTGAGTATCTGTCTCTATATCTCTGTCTCTGTCTCTATATCTGTCTCTATCTCTGTCTCTGTCTCTATCTCTGTCTCTATATCTGTCTCCATATCTCTATCTCTGTCGCTATATCTGTCTCCATATCTCTGTCTCTGTCTCTATATCTGTCTCCATATCTCTGTCTC